>NC_133144.1:70772315-70927628 GCF_048418815.1 Hemitrygon akajei | reverse complement strand
TAATGTGGGAAAATATGATGTTGCTCACTTTAAAAGCAAAAAGAAAAAGAGTTTTATTTAAAAGGAGGAATTGTGTTGGCATCTGCAGCACAAAGGAATGTGTTGTCTGTGCATGAAACACAAAATGATCACACAAATACAGTATACAGCAGTGAAGGTAAATGGAATTATTATATTCTCAGTACATTTTTAATTACACAATTTGTATAATAGAGCTTTGACCAGTAACTAATCAGCATTTGGGATTGATTAGTAAGAGGAAATTAAAGGAAAGCAGGGGCAAGTGCAGTGGCCATCGTCTGAGTGGACAAAGACAGAGTGGTGATTTAAGGCTTTACCTCCTCTTCGAGCCTTCAACAAAGAGAGACTTCACTCAGACAAGGCAAAGGAAAGAAAAATTCAAGTTTTTTTCCTTCTCTTCTTAATATCTGCTCAACTAGGACAGTAGAGATGCCAGGCAGTATAGTGAAATGCTCCTCTTGCAGGATGTGGGAAGGCAGGGAGACCTCCAGTATCCCTGACGACCATAACTGTGAGAAATACATCCAGCTGCAGCTTCTAACAAACTGCTTTAAGGAATTGTAGCTGGAACTGGGTGAACTCTAGATCATTCAAGAGGCTGAAGGGTGATAGATAGGGACATAGAGTGAGGTAGTTACACCCAAGGTAAAGGACACAGGAAACTGGGGGACAGTCAGAAAGGGGAAAGGGGTTAAGGGGCCAATGCAGAGTAGCCCTGTGGACATCCCCATCAACACCAGGAACTGTATATTACTTTGGATACTGTCAGGCGTGGGTGGGGGAAATGACCTAATAGAGGAAAGTCATAGTAGTTGAGCCTCTGGCACTGAGTCTGCTTCTGTGACTCAGAAGGGAAGTGGGGAGAAGAGGCACACTGTGGTGATAGGGGGTACATTAATTAGGGGAATTGACTGGAGGTTCTGTGGGCGAGAACAAGATTCACGGATGGTAGGTTCCCTCCCAGGTGCCAGGGTCTGGGATATCTCAGATCGAGTCCTCAGAAGCATGAAGAGCCAGAAGTCATGGCGCATGTAGGTACCAATGACATGGGTAGGATGAGTGACGAAGTACTGCATAGGGAGTTCAGGGGGTTAGGTGCTAAGTTAAAGGGCAGAACCTCCAGGGTTGTGATCTCAGGATTGCTACCTGTGCCACTTGTTAGTGAGGCGAGAACTAGGAAGATTATACAGTTTAATAAGTGGCTAAGAAGTTGGTATAGGAGGGAGGGCATAAGATTTTTGAATCATTGGGCTCATTTCCGGGGAAAGTGGGACCTGTACAGAAGGGACAGTTTGGACCTAAACTGGAGTGGGACTGATATCCTCGGGAAGGCTTGTTGATAGTTCTGGTCACCGAATTATAGGAAAGATGCCAACAAAATAGGGAGAGTACAGAGAAGATTTACTAGAACGTTACCTGGGTTTCAGCACCTAAGTTGCAGGGAAAGGTTGAACAAATTAAGTCTTTATTCTTTAAAGTGTAGAAGGTTGAGGGGGGACTTGATAGAAGTATTTAAAATTATGAGGGGGATAGATAGAGTTGACGTGGATAGGCTTTTTCCATTGAGAGTAGGGGAGATTCAAACAAGAGGACATGATTTGAGACTTAGGGGGCAAAAGTTTAAGGGTAACATGAGGGGGAATTTCTTTACTCAGAGAGTGGTAGCTGTGTGGAACGAGCTTCCAATAGAAGTGGTAGAGGCAGGTTTGGTATTGTCATTTAAAGTAAAATTGGATAGGTATATGGACAGGAGAGGAATGGAGGGTTATGGGCTGAGTGCGGGTCAGTGGGATTAGGTGAGAGTAAGCGTTCGGCACGGACTAGAAGGGCCAAGATGGCCTGTTTCCGTGCTGTAATTGTTATATGGTTATAGAGTGTATGGAGGGTTTAAAGTAGAGCTACAGGGGGATGGAAATCAGAGTTAGTGGAGAGCTTGTGAAGGCAGATGTTAGTAAGTCCTCAGACAAAGTTAGGAATCAAAAGGTTGAACATGGTGCAACTGGTGTCCTCAGCTGCATGTACAGTATTTCAATGCAAGAAATATCATAGCAAAGCCAGATAATAGTGCTGAAAGTTAAGTTGGCTAGTTCATAAACAGAGGCATGTAATTCTAGCATGGATAAAGCAGTGGCTGATTGGCAGGGGGCAAACAGTGGGAATAAAGGGAGTCTTTTTTTGGTTGGCTGCCAGTGACTAGTGGTATTCCACAGGGGTCTGTGTTGGGACCGATTCTTTTTACATTATATCTCAATGATTTGGATAATGGAATTTATGGCTTTGTTGCAAGGTTTGCAGACAATATGAAGATAGGTGGAATGGCAGGTAGTTTTGAGGAAGCAGAAAGAGGTTACAGAAGGACTTAGACAGATTGGGAGAAAGAGTAAAGAAATAGTAGATGGAATACAGTGTCGTGAAGTGTATGGTCATGCATTTAGGTAGAAGAAATGAAAGGGTTGACTATTTTATAAATGGAGAGAAATACCAAAACCTGAGGTGCAAAGGGACTTGAGAGTCCTTATGTAGGCTTCCCTTAAGGTAAACTTGTAGATTGAGTCTGTGGTGAGGAAGGAAAATGCAATGTTAGCATTCATTTCAAGAAGATTAAAACATAAAGACAAGGATATAATGTTGAAACTTTATAAAGCATTGGAGAGGCCTCACTTGGACTATGTGGAGCAGTTTTCAGCTCCTTATCTTAGAAAAGATGTGCTGAAACTGGAGAGGTTTCAAAGGAGGTTTACAAAAATGATTCCAGAATTGAACAGCTTGTCTTATAGAAACATAGAAACATAGAAAATAGGTCCCTGCTCCTGTACACGAATCCTCTTGCTATGAATGCCGACATACTATTTGCCTTTTTCACCGCCTGCTGTACCTGCATGCCCACTTTCAATGACTGGTGTATAATGACACCCAGGTTTCGTTGTACCTCCCCTTTTCCTAATCGGCCATCATTCAGATAATAATCTGTTTTCCTGTTCTTGCCACCAAAGTGGAAAACCTCACATTTATCCACATTAAATTGCATCTGCCATGAATTTGCCCACTCACCTAACCTATCCAAGTCAGCCTGCATCCTCTTAGCATCCTCCTCACAGCTAACACTGCCGCCCAGCTTCGTGTCATCCGCAAACTTGGAGATGCTGCATTTAATTCCCTCATCTAAATCATTAATATATATTGTAAACAACTGGGGTTCCAGCACTGAGCCTCACTAGTCACTTCCTGCCATTCTGAAAAGGTCCCGTTTATTCCCACTCTTTGCTTCCTGTCTGCCAACCAATTCTCTATCCACATCAATATCATACCCCCAATACTGTGTGCTTTAAGTTTGCACACTAATCTCCCGTGTGGGACCTTGTCAAAAGCCTTTTGAAAATCCAAATATACCACATCCACTGGTTCTCCCCTATCCACTCTACTAGTTACATCCTCAAAAAATTCTGTAAGATTCGTCAGACATGATTTTCCTTTCACAAATCCATGCTGACTTTGTCCGATGATTTCACTGCTTTCCAAATGTGCTGTTGTCACATCTTTGATAACTGACTCTAGCATTTTCCCCACCACCGATATCAGGCTAACTGGTCTATAATTCCCCGGTTTCTCTCTTCCTCCTTTTTTGAAAAGTGGGGTTACATTAGCCGCCCTCCAATCCTCAGGAACTAATCCAGAATCTAAAGAGTTTTGAAAAATTATCACTAATGCATCCATTATTTCTTGGGCTACTTCCTTAAGCACTCTGGGATGCAGACCATCTGGCCCTGGGGATTTATCTGCCTTTAATCCCTTCAATTTACCTAAAACCAATTCCCTACTAACATGTATTTCCCTCAGTTCCTCCATCTCACTAGACCTTCGGTCCCCTACTATTTCCGGAAGATTATTTATGTCCTCCTTAGTGAAGACAGAACTAAAGTAGTTATTCAATTGGTCTGCCATGTCCTTGTTCCCCATGATCAATTCACCTGTTTCTGACTGTAAGGGACCTACATTTGTCTTAACCAATCTTTCTCTTTTCACATATCTGTAAAGGCTTTTACAGTCAGTTTTTATGTTCCCTGCCAGCTTTCTCTCATAATCTTTTTTCCCTTTCATAATTAAGCCATTTGTCCTCCTCTGCTGGTCTCTGAATTTCTCCCAGTTCTCAGGCATGCTGCTTTTTCTGGCTAATTTGTATGTTTCTTCTTTGGATTTGATACTATCCCTAATTTCCCTTGTCAGCCACGGGTGCACTACCTTCCCTGGTTTATTCTTTTGCCAAACTGGGATGAACAATTGTTGTAGTTCATCCATGCGATCTTTAAATGCTTGCCATTGCATATCCACCGTCAACCCTTTAAGTATCATTTGCCAGTCTATCTTAACTAATTCACATCTCATACCTTCAAAGTTACCCTTCTTTAAGTTCAGAACCTTTGTTTCTGAATTAACTATGTCACTCTCCATCTTAATGAAGAATTCCACCATATTATGGTCACTCTTACCCAAGGGGCATGGCACGACAAGATTGCTAACTAACCCTTCCTCATTGCTCAATACCCAGTCTAGAATGGCCTGCTCTCTAGTTGGTTCCTCAACATGTTGGTTCAGAAAACCATCTCGCATACATTCCAAGAAATCCTCTTCCTCAGCACCCTTACCAATTTGGTTCACCCAATCTATATGTAAATTGAAGTCACCCGTTATAACTACTGTTCCTTTATTGCACGCATTTCTAATTTCCTGTTTAATGCCATCCCCAACCTCACTACTATTACTGTTAGGTGGCCTGTACACAACTCCCACCAGCGTTTTCTGCCCCTTAGAGTTATGCAGCTCTACCCATATCGATTCCACATCCTCTAGGCTAATGTCCTTCCTTTCTATTGCGTTAATCTCCTCTCTAACCAGTAAGGCTACCCCACCTCCTTTTCTTACCTGTCTATCCCTCATGAATATTGAATATCACTGGATGTTGAGCTCCCATCCTTGGTCACCCTGGAGCCATGTCTCTGTGATCCCAACTCTATCATATTCATTAATAACTATCTGCACATTCAATTCATCCACCATGTTACGAGTGCTCCTCGCATTGACACACAAAGCCTTCAGGCTTGTTTTTACAACACTCTTAGCCCTTACACAATTATGTTGAAAAGTGGCCTTTGGGAGTTCCGGTGACGTCATCGTCGAGAATGGCAGTTTAAGTCACTAGCTCCTCCAGAAAAATGTGTATTAAGCCCCGTTATCCCAACAAATATAATACTTTTCAAAAAATATTTGAACTGAAAAGAGTGGCAAGAATGGGGAAAAAGAACAAAAATAAAAAAAAGCGACACTGCGGAGCCTGCGTCCCAGAGGAGTGCAGCGAGCAGCTCTCCTACCCGACTGCGTGCTAGCGAGGCGGACGCCAGGCCTCGTTCAGGCGAAGCGGCGAATATCTTCGAAATCCTGAAAGAAATAATGGAGGTCCAGAAAGAAATAAAGCAGCAGCTCCGTGATATTAAGTCAGAGCTCGCCAGCATCAATTAAAAAATAGCGGTGACAGAGACTCGAATTGAGATGGTGGAAGATCACGTTTAAAACGTGGAACGGATACTGAGTAAGACAATAAAAACATTACATCACCAAGAAGGTAAACTGCTTGACCTGGAGGGAAGATCACGGCGGAAAAATATCAGAATCTACAACGTTCCCGAAGGAGCGGAGGGCTTGTCTATGATGGAGTTTGTCGGAAAGTTACTGCGAGACGCGCTGGATATTCCCTCGGCTATGAAGCTGGAAGTCGAAAGACCCCACCGCGCGTTAGTCCCGAAACCTACCCAGGATAGAAAGCCACGCTCAATAATAATTAAATTCCTTCGGTAGAGCACCCAGGCGGAGATTCTACGAAGGGCCTGGGGTAAGAAGAGAGTGCTTTTCAACGATAAATTAATATATTTCGACCAAGATTCCCCCCCCCCCCCCGCGGTCTTGCAGAAACGCAAAGAATACTCTGAAGTAAAGCGAGTACTAAAGCAAAAAAAATTAAATTTCAAACTCCTACCCTGCTAAACTTCGAGTGTTTTATAACAACGGGACGCGGTTGTACCAGACAGTGGACGAGGCGACTACAGACATGATGGCCAGAGGATTGCCCATCAGCGTGACCAAAACGAAGGAAAGCCTGACTGAGGAATTATCCCGCTCCGATTGGGAAATAGTGCGAGAATCGAGAAGGCAGGAGACAGGAGGAGGCCGAAATATATCAGGAAGAGATTGGGAGTTTCCTAAAGACAGTCCTCACCCCCTTAGGAAGAGCCATAAGGTTTGGCTAACTTTAAAAATGTTGAGAAGCTAAACGGAAGCAAAAGTACACGGTGATATACCTATCTCGAGAAATACTTATTATAATGTGGATTTTATATTACTCAGTTGTTATTCTTTATTCACTCACTTACTCCTTTTTCCCCACCAAAATGAGAATATATATGTAATGTATAATGTGTGTGTGTGTGTGACACAGGGAAATCTTTTCTGTGTAATGGATTTGTTTACTGACTTTTATGAATACTGCAATGGGGGCCCTTAACTCACAAGTAGACATTTCCTCTAGCTCAATGCAGGGTCATCTACTAGAGACCTCAGCCTTGGAATCACATGTGCGTTGTCATTTTTGTTATTATTTGCGTTTCTTGATTTTTATTTGCTCAGGGAGTAGATCGATTAAGTTTTATTCTAATTTCAATGATACTTTGACAGATAAATACAGATGGCTATGGACAAGGTAAAATTCATTTCTTTTAATGTCAATGGGTTATTAAATCCAATCAAATGTAAGAGAATTTTATCCAATTTGGAACAATTTGATTCATACTGGGGAAAAAATGGTTTAACTACATAATGCCTCATAGGCCTGATTTTATTCTCACAAATCAATGAATCTGTTGTAAAAAAAAAAAAAAATCACTCCTTACTTGTACATAGTTATTTCCTTTTGCTTGTTTTTTCTTTCCACTCCTTTCTATAAGAGTGTACCTCAGATAAATACTTTGTGGAGATTTGTGATATATATGATTATAAGATATACAGGTACAATGTCTGAAATACATCTTATGGAAATGTTTGTTTGATGAACTTCAATAAAAAAATAAATTACAAAATAAAGAAAAGTGCCCTTTTTGATTTTTGCCCTGGATTTGCCTGCCTGCCACTTTTACTTTTCACCTTACTACTTTTTGCTTCTACCCTCATTTTACACCCCTCTGTCTCTGCACTTGTTCCCATCCCCTGCCACATTAGTTTAAATCCTCCTGAACAGCAGGACTTCCTTGACTTATTTCTATTTTCCCCTTTCTCGACCCTAACACCCTGGTTTCCTTCCCCTTGACAACTCAGTTTAAACCCTCCCTAACAGCTATATTAAACAATCGCGCCAGGATATCAGTACCCTTTGAGTTCAGGTGTAACCCATTGTTTCTGTATAAATCATGCCTTCCCCAAAATAGATCCCAGTGATCTAAGAACTTGAAGACCTGCCCCCTGCACCAGTTACTTAGCCACACATTTATCTGCTTAATTTTGCTGTTCTTACAATCATTAGGGCGTGGCTCAGGCAGTAATCCTGAGATTATTACTCTGGAGGTCTGGCTTTTTAATTTTCTTCCTAGCTCCCAGTAATCTTCCTTCAGGACCTCCTCTCTTTTTCTGTCTATGTCATTATGAAGAGCGTTTGATGGTTCTAGGCCTGTATTCACTATAATTCAGAACAATGAGGGGTGAAATCTGTCAAATGGTGAAAGATGTGGATGTGGAGAGAATGTTTCCTATGGTGGGAGAATCTAAGGTCAGAGCACACAGCCTCAGAATGAAGGGACATCCTTTGAGAACAGAGATGAGGAGGAATTTATTTAGCCCAAGAATGGGAAATCTGTGGAATTCTTTGTCACAAGCAGCTGTGGAGCCAAGTCTTTGTGTACATTTAAGGCAGATGTTGATAGATTCTTGGTGGATCAGGACTTGAAGGGATACAGGGAGAAGGCAGGAGGCTGGGCTAAGAGGAACCTTACTAAGAGCCAAAGCAGAAAGCCCTGACTCCAGCAAACATAGCTTTCCAGGTCTGAGGCACACAAGCCTCCAAACCATGACAAGGTTGTGGTCCTCGTGGAGGACGTTAACATTAGTGATAAAACAATTGTCTTAGCCTGATGGTTTGGAATTCAGTCATTAATTTCTCTTTTCATTAGAAGTGCTCTGTTGATAGGTTCTTAGGAGTGCATTTAGTAACTTCATGTGGATATTGTTGGTTTTGCCTCTGCACTTGTTATGGCTTGACTTGCTTAATTGCAATATAATGGGAAAATATATCCACATTAATCAACTAATGAGACAAGATATTGAAAGTTTACTTTAGTACTAGAAGACCATAAGACCTTATGATATAGGAGCAGAATTAGGTCATTTGCATCAATGTGGTAAACTATGTATACCTGTCTAGACACGCCCCTCTGCTGACTGCTCCTGTGGCTCCTCCCACAGACCCCTGTATAAAGACGATTGGGGCACTGCTCCTCCCTCAGCCTTTGAGATGTCGTGCTCCCTTTTTGCTGTTAATAAAAGCCTATCATTCACTTCCAGTCTCCTAGAGTTATTGATGGTGCATCACCCAATGAGTCTGCTCTGCCATTTCATCATGGCTGATCCAATTTTCCTCTCAGCCTTCTCCCAATATCCCTTCATGGACTGATTAATCAAGAACTTATCAACTTCTGCTTTAAGTACACATAAAAACTTGACCTCTACAGCTGCCTATAGTAAGGAATTCCACAGATTCATCACTCTTTGGCTAAAGAAATTCCTCCTCATCTCTGATCTAAATGGATGCTCCACTATTCTGAGACTGTGTCCTCTGGTCTTAGACTCTCCTACCATAATGACCAACTTAAGATTCTCACTGATCATTCTTTGTATGTGTGAGGGAAGACATAGGAGCAGAATTAAGCCATTTGGCTCATGGCTGACTATATTTTCCTTCACGAACTCATTCTCCTGCTTTCTCCCAGTAACATTTGATGCCCTTATTAATCAAAAACCTATCAACCTCCACTTTAAATGTAACCAATAACATGGCCTCCACAGCCATCTGTGGAAATGAATTCCAAAGATTGACCACCTTCCAGCTAAAGAAATTCCTCCTCATCTCTGTTCTAAAGGAACATCATATTTTGAGGCTGTGCCCTCTGGTCCTATACTTTCTCACTATTTGAAGTATCCTCTCTACATCCACTTTTTCTCAGCCTTTCAATTTCAGTAGGTTTTAAAGAGATCCTTTCTCATTCTTCTAAACTCCAGTGAGTTTCAGCTCAGAGCTCACAAACACTCTTCATATGTTAACTTTTTCATTGTCAAGTTCATCCTCATGAACCTCCTTGGACTCTCTCCAATGCCAACATATCCTTTCTTATATAAAGGGCCCAAAACCGTTCACAATACTCCAGGTGCAGTCTAACCAATGCCTTATGAAGCCTCAGCATTACATCCTTGCTTCTATATTCTAGTCCTCTTGAAATGAATACAAACCATACTAACATTGCATTTGCCTTACCGCCAACTCAAATTTCAAATTAACCTTTAGGGAATTCTGCAAAAGGGCTCCCAAGTCCCTTTGCTCCTCTGATTTCTGAATCATTCCCCATTTAAAATAATAAAGATAGTTACGTATTTTTCTGTAGCGTTCTAACTGCTTTAAGACTTAAAAATGAAGTAGTGATAAAGAATGTTCAGAATGTATGACTAAAACAGAGCAGTGCACACAAAATGCTGGAGGAACTTAGCAGGTCAGGCAGCATTGATGGAATTAAATAAACAAATGATGTTTTGGGCCAAGACCCTTCATCCGGACTAATGTGCGACTAACTTTCTTTCCTGCTTATAAATTGTTTTAATCAACCAGGCTACTGAGATCATCTCTGTTTATCATTCTGTTATTTTGCAAAACTTACTATTAATTGTTTATATTTGGGCATAAATTATCTTTTCCTGTTATAAATAAAATCTGATCTATTCATACTGGTCCTTTTAACCAAATATGGATTTAAATAAGATTCTTTTCCAAAAAATGTATAAATTCCTATTAATATGGCTGTTATGTAATAACTACAGGCTTACATAGTATTGATGGTGTATGAACTTCTCCATAAATGGGCTTGCAAGAGTTTGTGAAGTCAGCAGCATCATGTGTCAGCGCTGCACAATTTATCACACTTCAATGCTGAAAGAGCAAGGACTATTACACAACATAATGGGAAAGTTCAAAGTAAATTTATTATCAAAGTATGAAAATGTTACCATATTCTACCTTGAGATTCATTTTCTTCCACATACTCACCACTCTGCGTAAAAAACTTCCCCTGACATCTCCTTTGTACCTATTTCCCAGCACCTTAAACCTGTGTCCTCTCATGTTAGCCATTTCAGCCCTGGGAAAAAGCCACTGACTAACCACATGATCAATGCCTCTCATCATCTTATACACCTCTATCAGATCACCTCTCATCCTCCGTTGCTCCAAGAAGAAACGGCCGAGTTCACTCAAACTGTTTTCATAATGCATGCTCCCCAATCCAGGCAACATCCTTGTAAATCTCCTCTACACCCTTTCTATGGCTTCCGCATCCTTCCTGTAGTGAGGCAACTAGAACTGAGCACAGTACTCCAAGTGGTGTCTGACCAGGGTCGTATATAGCTGTAACATTGCCACTCGGCTCCTAAATTCAATTCCACGATTGATGAAGGCCAATACACCATATGCCTTCTTAACCACAGAGTCAACCTGCGCAGCTACTTTGAGCATCCTATGGACTCGGACCCCAAGATCCCTCTGAGTCTTACCATTATTACTATATTCTGCCATCATATTTCACCTACCAAAATGGACCACTTCACACTTATCTGGGTTGAACTCCATCTACCATTTATATTATACCTCTCCAAATGTTCATAAATCCTGCCTTCTGTATCAACTTACCAACCGTTGGGGTAAGATTCACAGGTCTATAATTCCCTGGGCTATCTCTACTCCCTGTCTTGAATAAAGGAATAACATCCTCAACCCTCCAATCCTCCGGAACTTCTTCCGTCCCCATTGATGATACAAAGATCATCACCAGAGGCTCAGCAATCTTCTCCCTTGCCTCTCACATTAGCCTGGGGTACATCTCATCGGGTCCCGGCGACTTATCCAACTTGAAGCTTTCCAAAAGCTCTAGCACATAGTCTTTCTTAATATCTACATGCTCAAGCTTTTCAGTCCACTGCAAGTCATTGTTACAAGTCTCCCATGAGGCGGTGCGGCATGACAGCAGAGGCCTTTCAGACCTGGTGTTACTTTAATTTAATTTTCTATTTTAAGTTTGATACACAATTTTCGATTAGGGCACATGGATAACAGAGTGGCTATCTACCATCGCCAGATACTACTACAATACAGAGATCGCCCAAAAACAAACCTTCACAAAGATCTGCTGGCTGAATTTTGCGACGTCGGCTTGCTGAGGGGAATGGGCCTACAATCCTCGGACTTGCCTGATGCTGGGAGCCAGAGATGGAGACGTCGAAAGTGATGTGCGAGGAAGCAGAAGCGAGGCAAACGGGCAGGGGTCCGTGCCAGGCTAAAAGCAAACCCTAGCCGGCCGGCTCTCCCGTCCATTCTGCTCTCCAATGTCCGCTCCCTGGACAATAAAATGGACTACATCAAACTCCAACGTAATACTCGGCGGGAGTACAGAGTTTGCTCCGCATTTGTCTTCACAGAGACATGGCTCACTGATGGGATTTTGGATGCTGCCATCCAGCTAGTCGAGCTAGCTTTGTTTCGTTCAGACAGAGATGCAGCTGTCTCCGGTAAGACTCGCAGTGGCGGTGTCTGTGTTTACATCAACCCGGAATAGTGTAAGAACTCTGTGCTGGTTTCCAGACACTGCTCATTGTTAGTGGAGTTTGTGGCAGTTTGATGCAGACCATTTTATTTGCCACGGGAATTCACCTCTGTCCTTATATTCGGTATCTACATTCCCCCCAGCACTAATGCTAAGGAGGCGCTCTGTGAACTGTACGGGGCTATTAACGAACAGCAGAACGCACACCCTGATGATCTGTTTATTGTCGCCGGTGATTTTAACCATGTGAACCTTAAGTCAGTGCTCCCCAAATTCCATCAGTATGTGGACTTTGCAACGAGGTGGGACAACGCATTGGACCTGGTTTACACAAACATCCCCGACGCGTACTGGGCAGAACCCCACCCCCTCCTCGGATACTCAGACCACACCTCTGTTATGCTAATCCCAGCATACAGACCGCTCGCCAGGCACTCCAGAACAGTTCTGAAGCAGGTGAAAAACTGGCCAGCAGGAGCCATCTCTGCTCTTCAAGACTGCTTTGAGAACACTGACTGGCACATGTTCAGGGAGGCTGCAACCGATGGCGACTCTACCAACTTAGAGGAGTACACAGCATCAGTGACCAGCTACATCAGCAAGTGCATTGATGAAGTTACTCTGTCCAAAACCATCACTATACGTGCCAACCAGAAGTCATGGATAACCACAGAGGTGCATGCGCTGCTGAGGTCCCGCGACTCCGCCTTCAGGTCAGGCGACAAGGCAGCCCTAACAACAGCAAGAGCCAAACTGTCCTGAGCCATCAGAGGGACAAAGCATGCACATGCCCAGCTAATCCACAGTTACTTCCAGGACAGCGGCGACATGCGGCGCATGTGCAAGGGCATCCAGGACATCACCAATTACAAGACAACATCACCTGACTGTGCAGGTGATGCCTCCCTCCCAAATGCACTGAATAACTTCTATGCCCAGTTTGAGGTGGAAAATGATGTGGCGGTGAGGAAGACCACCCCTCCTATGAATGACCAGATGCTGTGTCTCTCCATGGCCGACGTGAGAAGAACCCTGTGCAGGGTCAACCCACGGAAGGCTGCTGGACCAGACAACATCCCTGGTAGAGTGCTCAGAGGATGTACAGACCAGCTAGCAGATGTTCTCACTGACATCTTCAACATCTCCCTGAGCAGCGCCACAATTCCAATATGCTTCAAGGCCGCCACCATTGACCCCGTGCCGAAGAAGTCTTCAGTGTCCTGCCTAAATGACTACCGTCCCATTGCACTTACATCCATCATCATGAAGTGTTTCGAGAGGCTTGTCATGAGGCATATCAAGACCCTGCTGCCCCCCTCACTGGAACCCCTGCAGTTTGCGTACCGTCCCAACCGCTCAACAGATGACGCCATTGCCACCACCCTCCACCTGGCCCTAACCCACCTGGATAAAAAAGACACATACATTCGGATGCTGTTCATAGACTTTAGTTCAGCATTCAACACAATTATCCCTCAGAAACTGATTGGAAAGCTGAGCCTATTGGGCCTGAACACCTCCCTCTGCAACTGGATCCTAGACTTCCTGACTGGGAGATCTCAATCAGTCCGGATCGGGAGCAGCATCTCCAACACCATCATACTGAGCATGGGGGCTCCCCAGGGTTGCGTGCTCAGTCCACTGCTGTTCACTCTGTGACCCACGATTGTGCTGTTCACTCAATTGACCCACGATTGTGCTGCAACACACAGCTCGAACCATATCATCAAGTTCGCCGATGACATGACCGTGGTGGGTCTCATCAGCAAGAACGACGAGTCAGCTTACAGAGAGGAGGTACAGCGGCTAATGGACTGGTGCAGAGCCAACAACCTGTCTCTTAATGTGAACAAAACAAAACAGATGGTTGTTGACTTCAGAAGGGCATGGAGCAACCACTCCCCACTGAACATCGACGGCTCCTCGGTAGAGATCGTAAAGAGCACCAAATTTCTTGGTGTTCACCTGATGGAGAATCTCACCTGGTCCCTTAATACCAGCTCCATAGCAAAGAAAGCCCAGCAGTGTCTCTACTTTCTGCGAAGGCTGAGGAAAGTCCATCTCCCACCCCCATCCTCATCACATTCTACAGGGGTTGTATTGAGAGCATCCTGAGCAGCTGCATCACTACCTGGTTCGGAAATTGCACCATCTCGGATTGCAAGACCCTGCAGTGGATAGTAAGGTCAGCTGAGAAGATCATCGGGGTCTCTCTTCCCGCCACCACAGACATTTACACTACACGCTGCATCCGCAAAGGAAACAGCATTATGAAGGACCTCATGCACCTCTCATACAATCTCTTCTCCCTCCTGCCGTCTGGGAAAAGGCTCCGAAGCATTCGGGCTCTCATGACCAGACTATTTAACAGTTTTTTCCCCCAAGCTATCACCCGAAGCCGAAACCTGGACTGACACCTTGCCCTACTGTCCTGTTTATTATTTATTGTAATGCCTACACTGTTTTTGTGCACCTTATGCAGTCCAGTGCAGGTCTGTAGTCTAGTATAGCTTTCTCTGTGTTTTTCTTATTACGTAGTTCAATCTAGTTTTTTGTACTGTGTCATGTAAACCATGGTCCCGAAAAACATTGTCTCATTTTTACTATGCACTGTACCAGCAGTTATGGTCGAAATGACAATAAAAGTTGACTTGACTTGACAATCAGCAAAATCCTTTTCCATAGTGAATACTGAAGTAAAGTATTCATTAAGTACCTCTGCTATTTCCATAGAACCATAGAACATTACAGCACAGAAACAGGCATTTTGGCCCTTCTTGGCTGTGCCGAACCATTTTTCTGCCTAGTCCCACTGACCTGCACCTGGACCATATCCCTCCAAACCCCTCTCATCCATATACCTGTCCAAGTTTTTCTTAAATGTCAAAAGTGAGCCCGCATTCACCACTTCATTTGGCAGCTCATTCCGCACTCCCACCACTCTGCGTGAAGAAACCCCCCCAATGTTCCCTTTAAACCTTTCCCCCTTCACCCTTAACCCATGACCTCTGGTTTTTTTTCTCCCCTAGCCTCAGTGGAAAAAGCTTGCTTGCATTCACTCTATCTATACCCATCATAATTTTATACACCTCTATCAAATCACCCCTCATTCTCCTATGCTCCAGTCCTAACCTATTCAACCTTTCTCTGTAACTCAGTTTCTCAAGTCCCGGCAACATCCTTGTAAACCTTCTCTGCACTCTTTCAACCTTATTAATATCCTTCCTGTAATTAGGTGACCAAAACTGCATATAATACTCCAAATTTGGTCTCACCAATGTCTTATACAACCTCACCATTACATTCCAACTCTTGTACTCAATACTTTAATTTATAAAGGCCAATGTACCAAAAGCTTTCTTTACAACCCTATCTACTTGTGAAGCCACTTTTAGGGAATTATGTACCTGTACTCCCAGATCCCTCTGTGCTACTGCACTCCTCAGTGTCCTACCATTTACCTTGCATGTTCTACCTTGGTTTGACCTTCCGAAGTGCAATATCTCACACTTGTCTGCATTAAACTCCATCTGCCATTTTTCAGCCTATTCCTCCAACTGGTCCAAATACCTCTGCAAGCTTTGAAAACCTTCCTCACTGTCCACTACACCTCCAATCTTTGTATCATCAGCAAATTTGCTGATCCAATTTGCCACATTATCATCCAGATCATTGATATAGATGACAAATAACAATGGACCCAGCACTGATCCCTGTGGCACACCACTAGTCACAGGCCTCCACTCAGAGTAGCAATCCTCCATTACCACTCTGTGGCTTCATCCAATGAGCCAATGTCTAATCCAATTTACTACCTCTCCGTGTATCCTAGCGACTGAATCTTCCTAACTAACCTCCCATGCGGGACCTTGTCAAAGGCCTTACTGAAGTCCATATAAACAACATCCACTGCCTTCCCTTCATCCACTTTCCTGGTAACTTCCTTGAAAAACTCTAATAGATTGGTTAAACATGACCTACCACACACAAAGCCATGCTGACTGTTTCTAATAAGTCCCTGTCTATCCAAATACTTGTAGATCCTATCTCTTAGTATTCCTTCCAATAATTTACCTATTACCGATGTCAAAATTACCAGCCTATAATTTCCCAGCTTACTTTTTGAGCCTTTTTTAAACAACGGAACTACATGAGCTATCCTCCAATCCTCCGGCACCTGACCTGTGGATATCGATATTTTAAATATTTCTGCCAGAGTACCTGCAATTTCAACACTAGTCTCCTTCACGGTCCGAGGGAATATCCTGTCAGGTCCTGGGGATTTATCTACTCTGATTTGCCTCAAGACAGCAAGCACCTCTTCCTTTTTAATCTGTATATGTTCCATGACCTCCCTACTTGTTTGCTTTGTTTCCATAAACTCCATTCCAGTTTCCTTAGAAAATACAGATGCAAAAAACCCATTTAATATCTCTCCCATTTCTTTTGGTTCCATATATAGCCAACCACTCTGATCTTCAAGAGGACCAATTTTATCCCTTACTATCCTTTTGCTCTTAACATACCTGTAGAAGCTCTTAGGATTATCCTTCACCCTGATTGCCAAAGCAAAGACGTCCAGTTCCATACACACTCCCCCACTGTCACTCTTGATAGGTCCTATTCTTTCATGTCTTATCCTCTTGCTCGTCACATACTTGTAGAATGCCTTGGGGTTTTCCTTAATCCTGTCTGCAAAGGCCTTCTTGTGGCCCCTAATGGCTCTACTAATTTCTTTCTTAAGCTCCTTCCTGCTAGCCTTATAATCTTCTAGATTGCTATCGTTACCTAGTTTTTTGAACCTTTCGTAAGCTCTTCTTTTCTTCTTGACTAGGTTTACAACAGCCTTTGTACACTACGGATCTTGTACCCTACCATGCTTTCCATGTCTCATTGGAACGTACCTACTCAGAACCCTACACAAATATCCCCTGAACATTTGCCAAATTTCTTCCGTATGTTTCCCTGAGAACATCTGTTTCCAACTTATGCTTCCAAGTTCCTGCCTGATAGCCTCATATTTCCCCTTACTCCAGTTAAACGTTTCCATAACTTGTCTGTTCCTATCCCTCTCCAATGCTATGGTAAAGGAGATAGAATTATGATCACTATCTCCAAAATGCTCTCCCACTGAGAGATCTGACACCTGACCAGGTTCATTTCCCAATACCAAATCACTTCTTGTAGGCTAATCTACATATTGTGTCAAGAAACCTTTCTGAACACACCTAACAAACTCCACCCCATCTAAAACCCTTGCTCTAGGGAGATGCCAATCAATATTCAGAACAGAGATGTGAAAAAAATTTTTTAGCCAGAGGGTGGTGAATCCATAGAATTTGTTGCCACAGGCAGCAGTGGAGGCCAAGTCATTGGGTGCATTTAAGGCAGAGATTGATAGGTATCTGAGTAGTCAGGGCATCAAAGGTTATGGTGAGAAGGCGGGGGAATGGGACTAAAAGGGAAATTGGATCAGCTCATGATGAAATGGCGGAGCAGACTCGATGGGCTGAATGGCTAACTTCTGTTCCTTTGTCTTATGGTCTTATGGTCTAATATTTGGGAAATTAAAATCTTCAATCACGCCAACTCTGTTATTATTACCTCTTTCCAGGATCTGTTTCCCTATTGACTGGATGTGAGGCAGAAACATCAACTGTATTTTTTTCCATAGATGCTGCCTGGCCTGCTTAGTTTCTCCAGCATTTTGTGTGTGTTACTCGGATTTCCAGCATCTGCTGATTTTCTCTTGTCTGTGATTCAATAATCTGCTGTTGGTCTTGCTGACATATAGTAAGCGGTTGCTGTTGTGGCATTACTTATCCAGAATTTTAATCTTTCTTCTATCTGCTGATTTGCCACACCTTTGATTCAGCCTATGACAGTGGTGTCATCAGCAAATTTACATATGGCATTGTAGCTGTGCCTAGTTTCACAGAAATGACTTCCCTTCAGCAGCCTGAATGAGAAGTTCATTGTTTCCCATACAAGAGAATTTCTGCTGTACAGATTCCAGCAACCACAAAATTATTTCAGCATGCATTGAGGTCTCGACAGGCAGGAAATGAAAGGCAAAGGATGCAGTAGAGATGGCTGAGTCACATCTGAGGCACAGGGATCTGGAAGGGACAGTGGCGTCTGCTCAGGTAGGGCTGGACAGCTTCCCTTCAACCTTCTTTGACAGGGCCCAGGGCAGGGATAGATGCAAAGTGGTCCAGGAAGAGGTGCGAGCAGCAGTTGAAAAATACATACCACCAGGATGGTAGGAATGGGGCAGCAGGGAGCATGGACAAGGTGGGAGGGCGAAACCCTGTCAACCATTGAGCACATCTACATGAAGTGCTGTTGTAGGAAGATACCATCCATCATCAGAGATCCCACTACCCAGGTCATGCTCTCTTCTTTCCACTGCCATCAGGTAGAGGTACAAGAGCCTCAGGACTCATGCCATGAGGTTCAAGAACAGTTAGTACCCTTCAACCATCAGGTTCTTGAATAAAAGGAGTAACTACAGTCACTTGCCCTATTATTGAAATGTTCCCACAACCAATGATCTCACTTTAAGGACTCTTTATCTCATTATTTTATGTCATTATTTATTGCTATTTATTCATATTTGCATTTGCACAGTTTGTTGTCTTCTACATTCTGGTTGATCTTTCATTGATCCTTTTATAGTTAGCATTCTGTAGATCTGCTGAGTATGCCCACAAGAAAATGAATCTCAGGATTCTATATGGTGTTATATACTGTATGTACTTTGATAATACAATTTACTTTGAACTTTGAAGCAGAAGATCTCCTGGTCCAACATCTAGCATGCAGCACCTCAGTGAATCATTCATGATCCAGTTTGTGCACGACATCATGCCTAGTCCAGTGAACCTTTTGCTTGGGACAAAAGCAAGGCACTGTCATGTCTTCTGCCTGGCAGAAGGACCCTGGAACATATCCTCAGCAGCTGCCCAAAAGCCCTGGAAGAAGGCCATGGCCAGGCGCTGAAGCACGATCAGTAAATATCTCCTAGATAATTAACAACAGTAAACACCACCACCAACTCAGAAATCCCATAGTTTTTGTCAAAACTGGAGAATAACCACAATGCTGGCCCTTCAGCCCAAAATGCTGTGCCGAACATGTACTTACTTTAGAAATTACCTAGGGTTACTCATAGCCCTCTATTTTTCTAAGTTCCTTGTACCTATCCAGGAGTCTATCATATCTGCCTCCATCACCATCACTGGTAGCCCATTCCACACACTCACAACTCTCTGTGTAAAAAAACTTACCCCTGACATCTCCTCTGTACCAACTTCCAAGCACCTTAAAACTGTGCCCTCTCATGTTAGCCATTTCAGCCCTGGGAAATAGCCTCTGACTATTCACACAATTAATGCCTCTCATCATCATATAGAACATAGAAATAGAACATAGAAAACCTACAACACAATACAGGCCCTTCAGCCCACAAAGATGTGCCGAACATGTCCCTATCTTAGAAATTATTAGGCTTACCCATTGCCCTCTATTTTTCTAAGCTCCATGTACCTATCTAAATGTCTCTTAAAAGACCCTATCATATCCGCCTCCACCACCATTACCAACAGCCCATTCCACGCACTCACACTCTCTGTGTAAAAAACTTACCCCTGACATCTCCTCTGTACCTGCTTCCAAGCACCTTAAACCTGTGTCCTCTCGTGTTAGCCATTTCAGCCCTGGGAAAAACCTCTGACTATCCACACGATCAATGCCTCTCATCATCTTATACACCTCTATCAGGTCACCTCTCATCCTCCATTGCTCCAAGGAGAAAAGGCTGAATTCACTCAACCTGTTTTCATAAGGCATGCTCCCCAATCCAGGCAACATCCTTGTAAATCTCTTCTACATCCTTTCTATGGCTTCCACATCTTCCCTGTAGTGAGTTGACCAGAACTGAGCACAGTACTCCAAGTGGTGTCTGACCAGGGTCCTATATAGCTGTGACATTATCTCTCGGCTCTTAAACTCAATCCCACAGTTGATGAAGGCCAATGCACCGTACGCCTTCTTAAACACAGAGTCAACCTGACCAGCGACTTTGAGTGTCCTATGGACTCAGAACCCAAGATCCCTCTGATCCTCCACACTGCCAAGAGTCTTACCATTAATACTATATTCTGCCATCATATTTGACTTATCAAAGTGAACCATCTAACACTTAACTGGGTTGAACTCCATCTGCCACTTCTCAGCCCAGTTTTGTATCCTATCAATGGCCTGCTGTAACCTCTGACATCCCTCCACACTATCCAGAACACCCCCAACCTTTGTGTCATCAGCAAATTTATTAACCATCCCTTCACTTCCTCATCCAGGTCATTTATAAAATTCACGAAGAGAAGAGGTCCCAGAACAGATCCTGAGGCACTCCACTGGTGACCAACTTCCATTCAGAATATGACCCGTCTACAACCACTCTTTGCCTTCTATGGGAGAGCCAGTTCTGGATCTACAAAGCAAGGTCTCCATGGATCCCGTGCCTCCTTACTTTCTCAATAAGCCTTGCATGGGGTACTTTATCAAATGCCTTGCTGAAATCCATAACATGTTTAGTCACATCCTCAAAAAATTACCTTTGACAAAGCCATGCTGACTATTCCTAATCATATTATACTCTCCAAATGTTCATAAGTGCTGCCTCTCAGGACCTTTTTTATCAGCTTACCAACCACTGAAGTAAGACTCACTGGTTTATAATTTCCTGGGCTATCTCTATTCTTTTTCTTAATAAGCAAATAACATCTGCAACCCTCCCAATCCTCCGGAACCTCCCCCCTCCACATTGATGATGCAAAGATCATTGCTAGAGGCTCAGCAATCTCCACACTCACCTCCTACAGTAGCCTGCAGTACATCCCATTTGGTCCCAGAGACTTACCCATCTTAATTCTTTTTCAAACAAACATTTCCATAAGATGTATTTCAGACATTGTACGTATATATCATATAACCATATATGTCACAAATCTCCACATAGTATTTATCTGAGGTATACACTTACAGAAAAGAGTGGAGAGAAAAAAAAAGCAAAAAGAAAAAAACTATGTACAAGTAGGGAGTGATTTTTTTTAACAACATATTCATTGATTTGTAAGAATAAAATCAGGCCTATAAGGCGTTATGAAGTTAAACCATTTTTCCCAGTATGAATCAAATTGTTCCAGCTTATGATTAACAGATGCTGTTATCTTCTCCATTTTGTAAATGTCTATTGTAATTTCCATCCATGCATTTAAAGTTGGGCTTTCTTGTGATAACCATTTCCTAGTAAGAGTCTTTTTACCAGCCACCACCAATCATAATGGAATTTCTGAAAGGGTGTAATAAAATATCTTATCAAGTTTTTCCATCCAAACTCCCTCCATTTCTGTGAACTGGTACACATCCATTGATACCTCCATATTATTGTCCATTCTTCCTCAGATATAATTATCCCTCCTTCCTTCTCCCATTTTGTTTTAATGTATGAAGTCGAATGTGTTTTAAGATTTGACAACTCCTTATACATGCTTGAAATGATTCTACTACCGTTATCTGAATTATATGCTTTTCTAAATAGCTCTATAACCATATAACAATTACAGCACGGAAACAGGCCATCTCGGCCCTTCTAGTCCATGCCGAGTGCTTACTCTCACCTAATCCCACTGACCCGCACTCAGGCCATAACCCTCCATTCCTTTCCTGTCCATATACCTATCCAATTTTGCTTTAAATGACAATACCGAACCTGCCTCTACCACTTCTACTGGAAGCTCATTCCACACAGCTACCACTCTCTGAGTAAAGAAATTCCCCCTCATGTTACCCTTAAACTTTTGCCCCCTAAGTCTCAAATCATGTCCTCTTGTTTGAATCTCCCCTACTCTCAATGGAAAAAGCCTATCCACGTCAACTCTATCTATCCCCCTCATAATTTAAAATACCTCTATCAAGTCCCCCCCCAACCTTCTGCGCTCCAAAGAATAAAGACCTAACTTGTTCAATCTTTCCCTGTAACTTAGATGCTGAAACCTAGGTAACATTCTAGTAAATCTTCTCTGTACTCTCTCTATTTTGTTGACATCTTTCCTATAATTCGGTGACCAGAACTGTACACAATACTCCAAATTCGGCCTTACCAATGCCTTGTACAATTTTAACATTACATCCCAACTCCTATACTCAATGCTCTGATTTATAAAGACCAACATACCAAAAGCTTTCTTCACCACCCTATCCACATGAGATTCCACCTTCAGGGAACTATGCACCATTACAGACAAAAAGACAGGCATGCTTTATTGATCCCGAGGGAAATTGGGTTTCGTTACAGCCGCACCAACCAAGAATAGTGAAGAAATATAGCAATATAAAACCCATAAATAATTAAATAATTATAAGTTAATCATACCAAATGGAAATAAGTCCAGGACCAGCCTATTGGCTCAGGGTGTCTGACACTCCGATGGAGGAGTTGTAAAGTTTGATGGCCACAGGTAGGAATGACTTCCTATGACGCCCAGTGTTGCATCTCGGTGGAATGGATCTCTGGCTGAATGTACTCCTGAGCCTAACCAATACATTATGGAGTGGATGGGAGTCATTGTCCAAGATGGCATGCAACTTGGACAGCATCCTCTTTTCAGACACCACCATCAGAGAGTCCAGTTCCACCCCCACAACATCACTGGCCTTACGAATGAGTTTGTTGATTCTGTTGGTGTCTGCTACCCTCAGCCTGCTGCCCCAGCACACAACAGCAAACATGATAGCACTGGCCACCACAGCCTCGTAGAACATCCTCAGCATCGTCCGGCAGATGTTAAAGGACCTCAGTCTCCTCAGGAAGTAGAGACGGCTCTGACCCTTTTTGTAGACAGCCGCAGTGTTCTTTGACCAGTCCAGTTTATTGTCCATTCATATCCCCAGGTATTTGTAATCCTCCACTATGTCCACACTGACCCCTTGGATGGAAACAGGGGTCACTGGTGCCTTAGCCCTCTTCAGCTCCACCACCAGCTCCTTAGTCTTTTTCACATTAAGCTGCAGATGATTCTGCTCGTACCATGTGACAAAGTTTCCCACCGTAGCCCTGTACTCAGCCTCATTTCCCATGCTGATGCATCCAACTATGGCAGAGTCATCAGAAAACTTCTGAAGATGGCAAGACTCTGTGCTGTAGTTGAAGTCCGAGGTGTAGATGGTGAAGAGAAAGGGAGAAAGGGATAGTCCCCTGTGAAGCCCCAGTGCTGCTGAGCACTCTGTCTGACACACAGTGTTGCAAGCGCATGTACTGTGGTCTGCCAGTCAGGTAATCAATAATCCATGACACCAAGGAAGCATCCACCTGCATCACTGTCAGCTTCTCACCCAGCAGAGCAGGGCGGATAGTGTTGAACGCACTGGAGAAGTCAAAAAACATGACCCTCACAGTGCTTGCTGGCTTGTCCAGGTGGGCGTAGACACGGTTCAGCAGGTAGACGATGGCATCCTCAACTCCTAGTCGGGGCTGATAGGCGAACTGGAGGGGGTCTATGTGTGGCCTAACCATAGGCCAGAACAGACTCTAGAACAAGTCTCTCCAGGGTCTTCATGATGTGGGAGGTCAATGCCACCGGTCTGTAGTCATTGGAGCCACTAGGGCGCGGCATCTTCGATACAGGAATGAGGCAGGACGTCTTCCACATCACAGGAACCCTCTGAAGACTCAGGCTCAGGTTGAAGACATGGTTAAGTACTCCACATAACTGGGGGGCACAGGCTTTGAGCACCCTGGGGCTGACACCATCCGGGCCTGCAGCCTTGCTTGTATGGAGACATTTCAGCTGTCTTTTCATCTGTTCAGCTGTGAAGCCCACCGTGATTATTCACAGATCACTCTGTTCTACTGCATTCTTCAATGCCCTACCATTTACCATGTATGTCCTATTTCGATTATTCCTACCAAAATGTAGCACCTCACACTTATCAGCATTAAACTCCATCTGCCATCGCTCAGCCCACACTTCTAACTGGCCTAAATCTCTCTGCAAACTTTGAAAACCTACTTCATTATCCACAACGCCACCTACCTTAGTATCATCTGCAAGGTATCATGATACTTAGTATCATGCTCTATCAAGCATGTACTTTCCTTGGTTACATTTTTAAGTGTCTTATTAACATATTGTTGCATCTGTAAATATCGATAAAAATCTTGTTTTTCTAATAAGTGTTTCTCTTTAAGCATTTTAAAACTGAACAGTGTTCCTTCTTTCATTATGTTGCAAAGAACTGTTATTCCTTTAGCTGTCCAGTCCTTAAATCTAGCATCCAAGTTATTTGGTGTAAAATCCGAGTGACTTACCCAACTTGAATCTTTCCAAAAGCTCCAGCATATCCTCTTTCTTAATGTCTATCTGCTCAAGCTTTTCAATCCACTGTCATCCCTACAATCTCCAAGATCCTTTTCCGTAGTGAATACTAAAGTAAAGTATTCATTAAGTACTTCAGCTATCTCCTCTGATTCCATGGACACTTTTACACTGTCATACTTGATTGCTCCTATTCACATCTTATCCTCTTGTTTACATACTTGTAGAATGCCCTGGAGTTTTCTTTAATCCTGCTCACTAAGGCTTTCTCATGGCCCCTTCTGGCTCTCCTAATTTCATTCTTAAGATCCTTCCTGCTAGCCTTATAATCTTCTCGATCTATTTCATTACCTAGTTTTTTTGAACCTTTCATAAGCTTTTCTTTTCTTCTTGACTAGATTTTCAACGGCCTTTGTATACCACAGTTCCTGTACCTTACCATCCTTTCCCTGTCTCATTGGAACAGAACACCATGCAAGTATCCCCTGAACATCTGCCACATTTCTGCCGTACACTTCCCTGAAAACATCTGTTCCCAATTTATGCTTCCAAGTTCCTGCCTGATGGCTTCATATTTCCCCTTACTCCAATTAAACGCTTTCCTAACTTGTCTCTTCCTATCTCTCTCCAATGCTTTGGTAAAGGAGATAGAATTGTGATCACTATATTGAAAACGCTCTCCCGCTAAGAGATCTGACACCTGACCAGGTTCATTTCCTAATACCAGATCAAGTACAGCCTCACTTCTTGTAGGCTTATCTACATATTGTGTCAGGAAATCTTCCTGAACACACCTAACAAACTCCATCCCATCTAAACCCCTTGCTCTGGGGAAATGCTAATCAATATTTGGGAAATTAAAATCTCCCACCATGACAACCCTGTTATTATTAGACCTTTCCAGAATCTGTCTCCCTATCTGCTCCTCAATGTCCCTGTTCCTATTGGGTGGTCTATAAAAAACACCCAGTTGAGTTATTGACCCCTTCCTGTTTCTAACATCCACCCACAGAGACTCAGTAGACAAACCCTCCATGGCTTCCTTCTTTTCTGCAAGCCATGACACTATTTCTGATCAGCAGTGCCACACCCTCACCTCTTTTGCCTCCCTCCCTGTCTTTTCTGAAACAACTAAAGCCTGGCACTCTAAGTAACCATTCCTGCCCCTGAGTCATGCAAATCTCTGTAATGGCCACACATCATAGCTCCAAGTACTGATCCATGCTTTAAGCTCATCCACATTGTTCACGATGCTTCTTGCGTTAAAATAGACACCTCTCAAACCATCACTCTGAGCGTATCCCTTCTCTATCATCTGCCTATCCTCCCTCTCGCACTGTCTCCAATCTTTCTCTATTTGTGAGCCAACCGCCCCTTCCTCTGTCTCTTCAGTTCGGTTCCCAACCCCCAGCAATTCTAGTTCAAACTCTCCCAATTAGCAAACCTCCCTGCCAGGGAGGTTTCTATTGGCATTTTCTGCATTTATCACCTTGAATTTATTGGTTTTTTATTATGTATTTTTGATATTTTTTGTGTTTTCCACCTAGTCCTGCTTAGCATAAGGAACCCTTCTATTTCTGCGAAAAGGTCTGCAAATCTGAGCCAGGCATTCGACACCTCCTTGTCAATGTCTGCTCTGCTCAAATAATAATAATAGTCATTATTACTATCATTATTATTATTATTTCTTTTTACTCTTCCTTTTTGTATTTGCACACTGCTTGTCCACTGTGTTAGTATGGTCTTTCATTGACTCTATTATGGTTATTGGATTCATTGCATATGCCCACAAGGGAATGAATCTCAGGGTTGTATATGATGACATAAATATACTTTGATAATAAATTTCCTTTCAACTTTGAACTTAGAAGAAACTCAGTCAAATTAGTTTAACAGGATCTTTCACCAAATGACTATCCCTGATCAATCCCTGCCTTTCCTTTCTTTTTGTAATTTTTTTTATTGAAGTTCATCATCAAACAAACATTTCCATAAGATGTATTTCAGATATTGTACATATATATTGTATTGTCATATATGCCACAAATCTCCACATAATATTTATCTGAATCTGAATCTGAATATAAAAGAGAGGAAAGAAAGAACAAGTGAAAGGAGAAAACTATGTACAAGTAGGGAGTGATCTATTTTTTACAACATTTTTATTGATTTGTGAGAATAAAATCAGACCTATGAAGTGTTATGTAGTTAAACCATTTTTCCCAGTATGAATCAAATTGTTCCAACTTATGATTAACAGATGCTGTTATCTTCTCCATTTTGTAAATGTCCATTGTAAATTCCATCCGTGCATTTAAGGTTGGGCTCTCCTGTGATAACCATTTCCTAGTAAGAGTCTTTTTACCAGCCAGCAACAGTTTATTCATTAAATATTTATCTCTTTTCCACCATTCTTGAGATATATACTCAAAACATACAGTCTTACTTTCTAAGGGTATTTCACTTTTAAAGATGTCTTGTAGGGCATTGTGTATCCCACTCCAATAGTCTTTGATAACAGGGCATTCCCAGAAAATATGATAATGGTTCGCATTTTGATTTCTACAATTTCTCCAGCAAACAGGGAGGTTACTATCATAATGGGATTTCTGAGAGGGTGTAATAAAATATATTATCAACTTTTTCCATCCAAACTCTCTCCATTTCTGTGAACTGGTACACTTCCATTGATACCTCCATATTATTGTCCATTCTTTTTCAGATATAATTATCCCTCCTTCCTTCACCCATTTTGTTTTAATGTATGAAGTCGAATGTGTTTTAAGATTTGACAAACCCTTATAAACACTTGAAATGATTCTACTACCATTATCTGAATTATATGCTTTTCTAAATAGCTCTATCAAACATGTTCTTGCCTCGGTTACATTTTTAACCGTCCTGTTAACATAATGTCACATTTGTAAATACCGATAGAAGTCTTGTTTTCCTAATAAGCGTTTCTCTTTAAGCATTTCAAAACTGAACAGTGTTCCTTCTTTCATTATATTGAAAAGAACTATTATTCATAGAACATAGAACAATACAGGCAATTCGGCCCACAATATTGTGCTGACCCTTAAACCCCCAAGTATCCTACCATTTACTTTGTACTCAGCCTTGGAGTTTGTCCTTCCAAAGTTACCACCTCACACTTCTCCGGGTTGAACTCCATCTGCCACTTCTCAGACCACTTCTGCATCCTATCAGTGTCTCCTTGCAATCTTTGGCAATCCTCAACGCTATCCACACCACCACCGACCTTTGTGTCATCTGCAAACTTGCCAACCCACCCTTCTATCCCCACATCCAGGTTGTTAATAAAAACCACAAAAAGCAGAGGTCCCAGAACCGATCCACTAGTCACAACCCTCCAATCCAAATGTACTCCCTCCACCACGACCCTCTGCTTTCTGCAGGCAAGCCGATTTTGAATCCACCTGGCTAAGCTTCCCTGGATCCCATGCCTTCTGACTTTCTGAATAAGCCTACTGTCTGGCACATTTTCAAATGTCTTACTAAATGCCTTGTCAAATTCCTTTAACTGTCCAGTCCATAATTCTAGCATCCAGTTTATTTGGCGTAAAATCCGAGTCACATGTACACCATTTAAGAACTGCAATATCTCCCTCTAGTTTATATTCTTTTATAATAGTTTTCCATATTTTAAGAGTCCATTTCACCCATGGGTTATCAATAGTATTTATGTACCTTTGTAGGTTGTTATCAGCCAAAATTGCCTGTATGGGGATGGGAAGTACCCGCTCCTCAATGTTTTTCCATTGAGTGTCATATGATGGGTAGCACCAACACATCACAGCTCTCAACTGTGCTGCAAAATAATAATCTCTAAGAGAAGGTAGGCCCCATCCCCCCTTTTCCTTGGCCAATTGCAAAGTTTTGAGATAAACTCTGGGCCTTTTACCTTGCCAAATATATCCGGATAACATCTTGTTCCATTCATTGAATTAATTTTGGTTAATCTCTATTGGTAGGGTTTGAAAGATATATAATAGTCTGGGCAGCATATTCATTTTAATAGATTCAATCCTTGAACTCAAAGTAAAGAAAGGAATTAGGTTCCATCTTGTTTTATCTTCTTTAATTTTTTATATATAGGCTGATAATTGCATTCTGATCATTTTGCCAAATCTTTTGGCATAACGATGCCCAAATATTTGAAAAACTCTGTTTGCCATGCCCAGGGATATCTACTTTCAATTTCTCTTGGTGGGCTATAGTTATATGTAAGTAATTGGGTTTTATCTATGTTGATCTTGTATCCTGATAATTGACCATATTGTTCAAAGGATTGCATCAATTTAGGTAAAGAGTATGTTGGTTGCCCTAGATAGATCAGAATGTCATCCACGTAACAAGCCAATTTATGCTCTGTCCCTTTAATAGTAATTCCTCTGATATCTTTACTTTGTCTGATGTATTGAGCTGATGGTTCCAGATATAATGCAAAGAGTAATTATGACCATGCACAACCCTGTCTCGTGCCCCGTTCTAGGGTAAGACTATTTGATAAATATCCATTGATTTTAATCCTAGCAGTAGGGTTGTCATATAGTGTCTGTATAGTTTTAATAATTGTGTCATGGAAACCAAATCTATGTAAAACTCTGTAAAGAAAATTCCAATTAACTGAATCAAATGCCTTTTCAGCATCCATGCTTATCACTTTTGCTTCAATTTTATTTTTTTGTATATGATCCATAATGTGAACTGTCCTTCGTATATTGTCTTTTTTTTCATGTTGTTGTATAAAACCTGTCTGATCGTTATGTATCAGTATCGGTAGAAACTCTTCTAATCGTTTGGCCATGATGGAGGTAAATAGTCTGTAATCTACATTAAGAATGGATATTGGTCTAAATGACCCACATAATCTCTGCCTTTCCAAGTGCAGATTAATCCTGTCACTCTTTCCAATAACCCTGATGCAGATAGACTCACTGTCCTATAATCACCTGGTTTATACCTACTATCCTTCTTAAGTAAAGGTGCTACATTTACTGCCCTCCACTTATCTGGCACTTCACCTGTGGTATGCAATGATTTAAACCTCTGGGACAGGGCCTCGGCAGTCTCCTTCCTTGCTTCCCACACAACCAGGAATATCTCTCATTACATCATGGCATCGTCTCCATCATGCTTTATCACTGGTTGGTATGACACTGTGGGCATCACAGAGTTGTGATTGAAGGAAGGCCATAGTTAGGAGCTTAACATCAAAAGATATACTTTGTATCAAAAGGACAGGCAGGAAGGCATAAGCAGTGGTGTGGCTCTTTTGGTAAGAGATGGAATTACATCTTTAGAAAGAGGTGACATAGAGTTAGAGAATGTCAAAACCTTGTTGGTGTCGGGTTAAGAAACTGCAAGCGTAAAAAACCATTATGGGGATCAAACACAGGTCTCCAAATAGCAGCCAAGATGTGGGGTTGAGATTGCAAAAGAAGCTGGAAAAAGCATGTAATAAGGGTAATGATAATTGTAATGGGGGACTTCAATATGCAAAGGGATTGGGAAAATTGGTGTTGGATTACAAGAGAGGGAATTTGTTGAATGCCTACAAGATGGCTTTTTAGAGCAGCTTGTGCTTGAGCCTACTCAGGGAAAGGCTATCTATCCCATTTGGATATGTCCATACATGGCCTCCTCTACTGCCATGATGAGGCCAAACTTCGGTTGGAGGAACATCTCATATACCGTCTGGGTAGTCTCCAGCCCCTTGGTATGAACATCGAATTCTCCAACTTCCAGTAATTCCCTCCCTCTCCCTTCCCCCATCCCATCTTCACTCTGTCTCCTCTTCTAGCTGCCTATCACCTCTCGTGACTCTGCCTTCTTCTACTACCCATAGTGCTTTCCCCTTAGTTTCCTTCTTCACCTCTCCTGCCTATCCACTCCCTGTTTCCCCTCCCCGCTTCCTCTCCCCCACCCCTTGATCTTTCCTCTGATTGGTTTTCCACCCTCCCCCCACCTTCTTTATAGGGCCCCTGCCCCCTCCTTCTTTAGTCCTGACAAAGGGTCTCGACCCAAAACGTTGACTGCTTCTTTCAACGGATGCTGCCCGACCTGCTGAGTTCATCCAGCTTTTTTGTATGTCTTGTGAAGGCTATCTTAGATTGGGTGTTGTGTAATAACCCAGATCTCATTAGGGAGCTGAATGTAAAGTGACCCTTAGGAGGCAGGGATCATAATATGATTAAATTCATACTGCAATTTGAGAGAGAGAAGCACAAGTCACATGTATCAGTATTGTAATGGAATAAAGGCAGTTACAGAGGCATGAGAGAGGAGTTTGCCCAGGTGGATTAGAGGAGGATACTGGTGAGGATGATGGCAGAGCAGAGATGGCTGAAGTTTCTGGGAATAGTTCACAAGGCGCAGGATAGATATGTCCCACAGAAGAAGAAGTTTTCAAATGGCAGTGGTAGGCAACCATGGCTGACATGGGAAATTAAGAACTGCATAAAAGCAAAGTGCATATAAGGTAGCAAAAGTAAGTGGGAAGTTGGATGATTGGAAAGCTTTTAAAATCCAACAAAAGGCAATGAAAAAACTATAAGGGAAAAGATGAAATATGAGGGCAAACTACCCAGTAATATTAAGCAGGATACTAAAAGTTTTTTTCTGCTATATAAAGAGTAAAAGGGAGGTGAGAGTTGATATTGGACCATTGGATAATGATGCTGATGAGGTAGTAATGGGGAACAAAGAAATGGCAGATTAACTTACTGGGTATTTTACATCCGTCTTCAATGTGACAGACAGACAGACAGACAGACAGACATACTTTATTGATCCCGAGGGAAACTGGGTTTCGTTACAGTTGCACCAACCAAGAATAGTGTAGAAATATAGCAATATGAAACCATAAATAATTAAATAATAATAAGTAAATTATTTGAAGTGGAAATAAGTCCAGGACCAGCCCATTGGCTCAGGGTGTCTGACACTCCGAGGGAGGAGTTGTAAAGTTTGATGGCCACAGGCAGGAATGACGTCCTATGACGCTCAGTGTTGTACCTTGGTGGAATGAGTCTCTGGCTGAACGTACACCTGTGCCTAACCAGTACATTATGAAGTGGATGGAAGGCACTATCAGTGTGCCAGAAGTCTGCGAGTGTATCAGGGAGAAGGAGTGAGTGCCATTGCTATTACAAAGAAAAAGTGCTAGGCAAACTCAAAGGTCTTAAGGTAGGTAAGTCACCTGGACCAGATGGACGACATCTCAAAATCCAGAGAAAGATAGCTGAAGAGATATTGGATGCATTGATCATGATCTTTCAAGAATCACTTGATTCTGACATGGTCCTGGAGGAGTGGAAGATTGCAAATGTCACTCTACACTTTAAGAAGGGAGGAAGGCAAAAAAAGGAAATTATAGGCCAGTTAGACTAACCTCAGTTGCTGGGGAAGTGTTGGAATCTATTATTAAGGATGAGGTTTTGAGGTACTTGGAGACTAATGATAAAATGAGTCATAGTCAGCATAGTTTCTGTCAAGGGAGATCTTGCCTGACAAATCAGTTAAAGTCCTTTGAGGAAGTAACAAGCAGATTAGACAACTAAGAAGCAGTGGATGTCATTTACTTGGATTTTCAAATGCATTTGATAAGGTCCCACACATGAGGTTGCTTAACAAGATAAAATCCTGTAGTGTTACAGGAAAGATACAGGTATGAATAGAGGAATGGCTGACAGGCAGGAGGCAGTGAGTGGGAATAAAAGGGGCCTTTTTTGGTTGGCTGCCAGTGACTACTGGTGTTCCTCAGGGGTCAGTATTGGGACTGCTGCTTTTCACATTGTTGGTCATTGATTTGGATAATGGAATTGATAGTTTTGTGGCAAAGTTTGCAGGTGAAATGAAGATAGGTGGAGGCGTAAGTAAGATTAATGATCCTGTAGTCAGGGATCCTCTTGGAAAGAGTGATCATAGAATGTTTGAATATCACATTCAGATGGAGGATGAAATAGTTAAATTTGAAACTAGTGTATTATGCTTGAACAAAGGACACTACAATGGGATGAGGGAGGAGTTGGCTAATGTGGATTGGGAGCACAGGCTACTTAGTAGGACAGTTGAGGAACAGTGGAATACTTTCAAAGAGATTTTTCACAGTGCTCAACAAAAGTATAGAACATAGAACATAGATCATAGAATAGTACAGCACAGTACAGGCCCTACTGCCCACAATATTGTGTCGACCTTAAACCCTGCCTCCCATATAACCACCCACCTTAAATTCCTCCACATACCTGTCTAGTAGTCTCTTAAATTTCACTAGTGTATCTGCCTCCACCACTGACACAGGCAGTGCATTCCATGCACCAGCCACTCTCTGAGTAAAAAACCTTCCTCTAATATCCCCCTTGAACTTCCCACCCCTTACCTTAAAGCCATGTCCTCATGTATTGAGCAGTGGTGCCCTGGGGAAGAGGCGCTGGCTGTCCACTCTGTCTATTCCTCTTAATATCTATTATTTTGCTACAACAAGTGTATGGGACATTGGAAAAAAGTTGAATTTCCCCATGGGGATGAATAAAGTATCTATCTATCTATCTATCTATCTACCTCTATCACGTCTCCTCTCATCTTCCTTCTCTCCAAAAAGTAAAGCCTTAGCGCCCTTAATCTCTGATCATAATACATACTCTCTAAACCAAGCAGCATCCTGGTAAATCTCCTCTGTACCCTTTCCAATGCTTCCACATCCTTCCTATAGTGAGGCGACCAGAACTGGACACAGTACTCCCAAGTGTGGCCCAACCAGAGTTTTATAGAGCTGCATCATTACCTCGCGACTCTTAAACTCTATCCCTCAACTTATGAAAGCTAACACCCATAAGCTTTCTTAATTACCCTATCTACCTGTGAGGCAACTTCCAGGGATCTGTGGACATGTACCCCCGGATCCTTCTGCTCCTGCACACTATCAAGTATCCTGCCATTTACTTTGTATTCTGCCTTGGAGTCTGTACTTCCAAAGTGTACCACCTCACACTTCTCCAGGTTGAACTCCATCTGCCACATCTCAGCCCACTTCTGCATCTTATCAATGTCTCTCTGCAATCTTCGACAATCCTCTACACTATCCACAATACCACCAACCTTTGTGTCATCTGCAAACTTGCCAACCCACCCTTCTACCCCCACATCAAGGTCGTTAATAAAAATCACAATCTTCTCAAATATTCCAGTCAAAAGTAAGGACAGTAAGTGTGGGGAGAGCCAGCCTTGGATAACTAAGGAGATAAAAGATAATATCAAATTAAAAGCTCATGTGTACAAAGTCACAAAGAGTAATGGGAGACTGAAGGATTGGAAAAACTTTAAAAAACAACTAAGAACAACTAAACAAGAAATAAGGAAAGGGAAGATAGAGTATGAAAGTAAATTAGCACAAAATATAAAAACAGATAGCAGAAGAGGGTGGCTAAAGTCAATGTAGGTCCCTTGGAAGATGAGAAAGGGAAATTGATATTGGGTGATAAGGAAATGGCTGTGGCATTGAACGACTATTTTTTGTCGGTCTTCACGGTGGAGGACACGTCTAATATGCCAAAGAAGGATGTTATGGACGAAATGGGAGGTGAGGACCTTGATAAAATCACTGTCACTAAAGAGAAAGTGATGAACAAGCTAGAGGGCCTGAAGGTAGATAAGTCCCCTGGTCCTGATGGGATGCATCCCAGGGTGCTGAAGGAGTGAGCTTAACATCTGTAGTTGGGAGAATGCTTGAAGCTGTCATTAAGGAAGAAATAATGAAACATTTAGAAAGGAGTGGTTACGTTAGACAGACGCAGCATGGATTCAGAAAGGGCAGGTCCTGTTTGACAAACTTACTGGAGTTATTTGAGGACATAATGAGTGCAGTGGATAGAGGGGAACAGGTGGATGTTGTATACTTGGATGTCGAGAAGGTGTTCAATAAGGTGCTGCACAAGAGACTTATAAATAAGATACAGATGCATGGAGTCAGAGTAAGTGTATTGGCATGGATAGTGGATTGGTTAACCAATAGAAGGCAGAGAGTTGTTTCTCAATAAATGGGTGTTTCTCCGGTTGGCAGTCAGTGGTGAGTGGGGTGCCGCAGGGGTTGGTGCTGGGCCCACAGATTCCAACATTTACATTGATGATTTGGAAGAAGGGACTGAGTGTAGCGTAGCAAAATTTGCTGATGACACTAAACTGAGTGGAAAAACAAATTGTACAGAGGATGTGGAGAGTCTGCAGAGAGATATAGATAGGTTAAGTGAGTGGGCAGATGGAATACAATGTTGGTAAATGCGAGATCATCCACTTTGGAAGGAATAACAGAAGAGCAGATTATTATTTAAATGGTGAAAGATTGCAGCATGCTGTTGTGCAGAGGGACTTGGGAGTGCTTGTGCATGAATCGCAAAAAGTTGGCTTGCAGGTACAACAGGTTATTAAGAAGGCAAACAGAATGTTGGCCTCCATTTCTAGAGGGATTGAATTCAAGAGCAGGGAGGTCATGCTGCAACTATACAGGGTACTGGTGAGGTCACATCTAGATTTCTGGTCTCCATACTTAAGGAATAATATACTGGCTTTGGAGGCAGTGCAGAGGAGGTTCACCAGGTTGATTCCAGGGATGAAGAGATTAACCTATGAGGAGAGATTGCGTCACCTGGGACTATACTCTCTGGAGTTCAGAAGAATGAAAGGGGGTCTTGTAGAAACATACAAAATTTTGAAAGGGATAGATAAGATAGAAGTAGCTAAGTTGTTTCCATTGGTAGGTAAGACTAGAACTAGGGGACATTGCCTCAAGATTCAGGGGAGAAGATTTAGGACGGAGATGAGGAGAAACTGTTTTTCCCAGAGAGTAGTGAATCTGTGGGATTCCTGCCCAGGGAAGCAGTTGAGGCTTCTTCACTAAATATATTTAAGAATCAGTTAGATAGGTTTTCACATAGTAAGGGAATTAAGGGTTATGGAGAAAAGGCAGGTAGATGGAGTTGAGTTTATGGACAGATCAGCCATGATCTGATTGAATGGTGGGGCAGGCTCGATGCACCAGATGGCCTACTCCTGCTCCTATTTCTTATGTTCTTATGTAGTGCTGAGGAAGTAATGTGTTTGCAGAAGGATGGGGGAAAAGTGGCAGATTAAATACAATGCTAGGAAATGTACGATAATGTATTTTGGTAAAAAGAACAAGAGTGTAGACTACTATCTAAATGGGGAGTAGGTACAAACATCAGATGTGCAGAGGGACTTGGGAGTCCTCTTGCAATTCTCCCAGAAGGTTAATTTACAGGTTGACTCTGTGGTAAAGAAGACAAATGCAAATGCATTTATTTCAAGGGGAACAGAATATAAAAGCAAGGAGTTAATGCTGAGCCTTTATAAGACATGAGTCAGGCCACACTTGGAGCATTGTCAACAGTTTTGGGCCACATATCTCAGAACAGATGTGTTGTCTCTGGAGAAAGTCCAGGGGATGTTCACAAGGGTGATTCCAGGAATGAAGGACTTAACATATGAGGAGCATTTGGCAACATTGGATCTGTACTTACTGGAATTTCATTGAAACCTACCAAATGTTGAAAGCACTAGATAGGATGGATGTGGAGAGGATGTTTCCTATAGTGGAGGTATCCAGAACTAGAGGGCACAGCCTCAAAATTGAGAGACGGCCCTTTAGAACAGAGGTAAGGAGGAATATTTTAGCCAGAGAGTAGTGAATCTGTGGAATGCTCTGCCACAGACTGCAGTGAAGGCGAAGTCTGTGGGTATATTTAAGGTGGAAATTGATAGTTTCCTGATCGGTCAGGGCATCAAAGGGTATAGCAAGAAGGTAGGTGTATGGGGTTGAGTGGGATCCGGGATCAGCCATAATGGAATGGCAGAGCAAACTCCAGGGGCTGAATGGGCTAATTCTGCTCCTATGTCTTATGGTCTTATGACCTTATGTTTACTAAGATATCTAATATTTCCTTTTTAATCATGGCATGTACTTGAATTTTAGCATCCCAAATTAAATCTGCAATTACAATGTCTTTTTCTTTAGCGGATATAATGAGAGGAGACCCTATCCTTTCCTTGGTTATCACTTGCTCTTCATATGCTTATAAAATGCTAAAATGTTTATTAATCTTATTTGTTAGTGATATTCCACAGGCCTTTTTAACCTCCTACTTTCTTAAGTAAACCCTGTACATTCTATGTTCCTAAAAGGGCTCACAAGTTTTAAGTGTCTTGTACCTGTTATATTCACTTAAGTAAATCTTTGCTATCCCTCAAAACCCAGTGTGCCTTGGACATGTCTTCTATACAGTTCATCTTAGTAAAACCCAATCTAGTTTCAAAATTCTATAATTATTGCTTTTAAAGCCAGATGCCTTATTTATACAGTTCCATTCTACTACCTCACTAACTATCACTGATGTATATAGTCTTTAGGGGTTTTGATGAATATACTGCACTACGCCTTACCATCTTTTCCAGTTTCATGAATTAAAGAGATGTAAAAATAAAGTGCTTAGTGCACAAACATGCTAGGTTTGGAATGGATTTAAAGAGCACCAAACAATAAAATGTAATGCTTACACAGAGGAAAACTTCAATTAATTGCAAGCAACTGTTTGAGCTGTTGAAATGGTCTTTAGTCAAGGTTGCAAGGTTGGCCTTTGATACAGAATTGAATGGGAACCAGCACAGAAAGTCAGAAAGTGAAGCAATGGAGGGGAAAATGAGATGTCATGACCAATAAGAGAGGTCATATAGGAGCAAAATATACAAGTAGTTGAGTGGTGTAGCATTCAATTCAATTCAAAATTCAACAAACTTGCACTCAACATCAGAAACACCAAAGAGCTCATTCCAGACTTCAGAAAGGGAAGGATGAGGGAACACAAACCAATCCTCATAGAGGGATCAGAAGTGGAGAGAGTGAGGAATTTAAGTTCCTGGACGTCAAGATCTCTGAAGATCTAACTTGGTCCCAACACATCAATGCAGCTATAAAGGAGGCAAGACGGTTGCTATACTGCGTTAGGAGTTTGAGGAGATTAGACTTGTCACCTGAAACACACAAAAACTTCTGCAGATGTACCATGGAGGCTACATCACTGGCTACATATGACAGGCTACATCACTGTCTGATATGGGGGGGGGGGGGGGAAGAAACTACTGCACAGGATTGAAAGAAGCTTCAGAAAGTTGTAAAATTAGTCAGCTCCATCTTGGGTACTAGCCTCCATAGTATCCAAGATATCTTCAAGGAGTGTTGCCTCAGAAAGGCAGCATCTATCATTAAAGCCCCCCCCCCCCCCCCCCATCACCCAGGACATGCCCTCTTCTCATTGTTACCATCAGGAAGGAGGTACAGAAGTCTGAAAGCACACACTCAGTGATTCATGAACAGTTTCTTCCCTTCTGCCATCCGATTCCTAAATGGACTTTGAACCCATGAACACTACCTCACTTATATTATTTCAGTTTTTGAACATTTTTTATTCTAACTATTTAAGTACATATACTTACTGAAATTGATTTACTTATTTTGTCTATATTATCATGTATTGCATTGTACTGCTGCCGCTAAATTAACAAATTTCATGACGTATGTGGTGAAATTAAACCTGATTCTGATTTTCAGTAAGTCTACAAGCAAGAAAAGGCAGGAGCAAGGTAATAGACAGAATGGGACGGAGGGGTTGAAGTTCGTCTATTTTCCTGCAAGGAGTATTAAGAATAAGGGGGTGTTGAAATTAGATCATGGATCAATACAGAAACCCGGTTGAGAGAGCGGCAGGACTTAATATTTTAGAAAAGATGGAGGGGAAGGTAGAAAGGGGGAGAACATGCATTACTGATAAGGAGCGATATCGGAGTTGTACTCAGAGGGGACATAGTGGAGGACACGTTCGCTGTCTATATGGGTACCTGCACATTGAGCAACAGGTATGTAAGCAAACTAAAATGAAGAAGGTTAGCAAAGTGAGTGACTTCAACTTCTATATTATAGACTGGGATCTTTGTCTTTAAATTGTGTACTTTCTTCCATGAAAGTCTCGGCAAACATTTCTTGTTCCACAACGACAGAAAAGAATCATGAGGTTAGAAAAACGTATTCTTCGTTGTAAGGAGATCTTAGTAATTTGGTTTTTACCATATAAATGTGACTTTCAGGATATGGGATGAACGTGATGAAGAATCATCTGATACCCTCCTCCGCAGTTCTCCGAGCTCAGATAATCATTAAAAAAATCGCGTCAACATTTCCGGCACGAACCTTTAAAACGCACAGCGGAGGCATCAGCGCCCAATACTGCACAGAGAGCGACGAGTTTGTTCCACTGCAGCTCTGCTCAAATACAGTACGTATATAAATGTTACTTCGTTATTGAAATGCTATGGTTCATGCTTAATATCCGCGTGATGTTCGGTTTTTGATCCAGTAACATTATTACTATACATCAGAAAATGGAGGTTTGTTTTTCCCCATTACCTACGAATTCAATTAAGGGGGAAAGCATTTAGCCTCTCCGTTGTCAGCTGCTGGGAGAAACAATGTTCTGTGACTAGTCTGCTGATGCTTCTGAAATTTTCAGTAGACTGTATAAAGTTGTATGGTGGATTTAACGAGTCGTACTTGTGTATGATACGTGAAACAGCCACCCTATAAATAAAGTCAATACTTTCAAATAAACAATATAAGGAATAAGTCACAGTATAACAATTCTAAAAAATAGTGGATCTGATCATTTTAATTTGAACTTTGCCTGCAATTCATTAACTTCTAACACGGCATTCTCTCACTTTTTTTAAACTAGAGTTGCGAGAGAATTTAGAGAACTCGACAGAAAGCTGGGAAGCAGGAGCTCCTGGGTAGTAATTTCTAGATTGCTGCCAGTGCCACGCGCCAGTGAGGGTAGAAACAGGATGATTTGGCAAATTAATGCGTGGCTGAGAAGCTGGTGCAGAGCTTCGGGTCCTTGGTTGATTGGGATTTCTTCTGGGGGAGGTATGACCTGTTCAAAAGTGACGGTTGCACCTGAACCGAGGGAGACCAAAATTCTCACGGGAAGGTTTGTTAGAGCTGTTGGGGAGGGTTTAAACTAATTTGGCAGGAGGTAGGAACTGGAAAGAAAGGACTCAGGATAGAGGATAGTAAAAAAGCAAATATAGCATACAGTCAGACTGTCAGGAAAGGCAGCAGATGATACGACGTAATTGCAGCTAGCAGGCTGAGTATCAGTGCATTAGGGATGTTGAGTCAAAAAGAGTAGCAAATACAATACCCAAAGTGTAATATCTCAATGCACAAAGTATAAGAAATAAGGTGGATGATCTTGTTGCACTATTACAGATTGTCTGGTATGATGTTGTGACCATCATTGAATCATGGCTGAAGGATGGTTGTAGTTCAGAACTGAATGAGGGAGAGGAAGGTTGGCAAAGGGCTGGCTTGGTTCTGCTGGTAAAGAATGGCATCAAATCAGTAGAAAGATGTGACATAGGATCTGAGAAGATGTATCCTTGTGGATTGAGTTAAGTAACTGCAAGAATAAAAGGACCCTGATGGCAGTTATATACAGGCCTCCCAGCAGTAGCTGGGATGTGGATCACAAATTACAATGGGAAATAGAAAAGGCATGTCAAAAGGACAATGTTATGAAAGTCATGAGAGATTTCAACATGCAGGATAATTGGGAAAATTAGGTTGGAAATAGATCTCAAGAGAGTCAGTTTGTTGAATGCCCATGAGATGGCTTTCTTGAGCAATTTGTCGTTGAGCCTACTACAGGATCACCTATACTGGATTGGGTGTTATGTAATGAACTGGAGGTGACTAGGGAGCTTAAGGTAAAAGAACCCTTAGGAGACAGTGATCACAATATGATTGAGTTCAACTTGAAATTTGATAGGCAGAATATAAAGTCTGATATAGTAGTATTACAGTGGAGTAAATGAAATTACAGTGGTATAAGAGAGGAGTTGGCCAAAGTACATTGGAAGGAGATAGAACATAGAAAGTCTACAGCACAATACAAGCCCTTTGGCCCACAATGCTGTACTGAACATGTACGTACAGGAAGCCACACCAGCTACACCGGACATAGAATATGACCCCAACAGACTCACAGGTGAAGTGTCACCTCACCTGAAAGGTCTGCTTGGGGCCTTCAACGGTAGTGAGGGAGGAGGTGTAAGGACTGGTGTAGCACTTGTTCCACTTGAAAGGATAAGTGCTAGGAGGGAGATCAGTAGGGAGGGATGAATGGACAAAGGAGTCGCATAGGTAGTGATCCCTGCGGAAAGTTGGGGGTGAGAGAAATATGTGCATGGTGGTGGTATCCTGTTGGAGATGGCATTGGATTTGACATTGGCTTCGTGGGAGAAGCCAGTGAGTGGTAGTGAGGATTGCCTCTCTGACAGGAGGCCTGTGACTAATGGTGTGCTGTAGGGATGCTGGGTCCTTTGTTGTTTGTCATTTATATTAATGATCCTGATGATAATGCGATTCACTGGATTAGCAAATTTACGGATGACACCAAGATTGGGGGTGTAGTGGACTGTGAGGAAGGCTATCATGGCTTGCAGAGGGATCTACATCAGCTGGAAAAATGGGCTGAATAATGGCAGATGGAATTTAATGCTGACAGTGTAAGATCTTGCACTTCAGTAGGATCAACCAGGGTAGGTCTTACACAGTGAACAATTGCCATAACCAGAGTTATAAGGGAAGATTGAATCGGTTAGGACTGTAGTCTTTAAAAGGTAGGAGATTGAGAGGGGATTTGATTGAGCTATAGAGAATTATGAGGGGTATAGTTAGGGTAAATGCAAGCAGGCTTTTTCAACAGAGGTTGGGTGGAACGACAACCAGACATCATGGGTTAAGGGTGAAAGGTGAGAAGTTTAAGGGGAACATGCAGAAAACTTTTTCAGTCAGAGGATTGTAAGAGTGTGCAATCAGATGCCAGCACAAGTGGTGCATGTGTGCTCGATTTCAATGTTTAAGTGAAGTTTGGATAGGTACATAGATAGTAGGGATTTGGAGGATTATGATCCCAGTTCAAGCTGATGTGAGTAGACAGCATAAATGGTTTTAGCATGGACTAGATGGGCTGAAGAGCCTGTTTCTAAGCTGTACTTCTCTATGACTTCATAACTCTATGATTTTGTTGCGAAGATGTCAGACTTTAATCTCGCTTTAGAAAATAAATGTATATGATTCTAATTACCTAGAGGCATTGTGTGGGGGGGGGGTGGTATTGATTTCAGATCACATTTAATTGAGTGTCCACCTGCCAGAAATGTTGGTGTCCTTCTGCTGATGTGAGATATTTACAAGTTTTCTGAGAAAATGATGCATTGTCAGAAGTGCATTCTTAGGTCATGTGCATTTAAACCATAAGGCATAGGAGCAGAAATCAGCCACTTGGCCCATCAAATCTGCTCCACCATTCATCATCCTTGATTTATTTTCCTACTCAGCCCCAGTCTCCTGCCTTCGCCCTGAGCTATTGACAACCTGACAAATCAAGCACCTACCAACCATTGATTTTAAATATACCCAATGACTTGGGCTCCACAGTCATCTGTGACAATGAATTCCACAGTTTCAACATCCTCTTGGTAAAGAAGTACCTCCTCAATACAAAATAGAGGGCCGACCTTTTAAAATGGAGATGAGAAGGAACTTTTTCAGCCAGAGAGTGGTGAATCTGTGAAATTTGTTACACAGACTGCTGTGGAGGATGCCTTATGTATATTTAAGGCAGAGGTTGATAGATTCATGAAGGGATACGGGGAGAAGGCGAGAGATTAGGGCTGAAAGGGAAATAGTTCAGGCATGATGAAATTTCAGAGCAGACTGAATGGGCCAAATGACCTAATTCTGCTTCTATATCTTATTGTCTTACTTTCTAAAGGGATATCCTTCTATTCTGTGCCCTCTGGTCATACACTCTCCCACTGTCAGAAACTCTCTCTCCATCACCACTTTACTTAGGCCTTTCAATATTCAGTATCTTGGGGTGTAGACCATCTTGTCCAAGTGACTTATGTACCTTCAGACCTTTCAGCTTACCAAGCACCTTCTGCTTAGTAATACCAGTTACAGTCAATTCTGCCTCCTGATTCTCTCAAATTTCTGGCATTCTGTTGGTGTCTACCACAGTGAAGACTGATACAAAAGACTACTCAGTCTGTCCATCATTTCTTTGTCCCCTGTTACTACTCCTCTGGTGTTAATTTCTAGTGGTTCAATGCCCACTCATGCCACTCTTTTGCTTTTTATAAATATGAAAAGAAAACTTATTTATATTATTTTATTTTTTAACTGCTGCTGCTAAGTTAACAAAGTTCATGTTACATGCTGTTGATAATAAACCTGATAAACTTAAAACAATAAATGCTGGATGAACTCAGTACATTAGGGAGTACCAATGGAAAGGAATAAACAGTCAATGTTTTGGGCTGAAATCCTTCATCAGGACTAGAAATGAAGGTAGAAGAAGCCTCTAGCCAGTCCTGATGAAGGGCCTCAGCCTGAAAAGTAAACTGTTTGTTCCTTTCTATAGATGCTGCCTGATCAGCTGAGTCCATCTGGCATTTTGCATTCTGGATTTCCAGCACCTGCAGAATCGCTTTCATTTATTTTATTGGCCAGCTTACCTTCATATTTCACCTTTTTCCCCTTAGATGTTTTAGTTGCATTGAGATGATCTTTACAAGTTTCACAGTCCTCTAACTTCACACTAAATTTTCCCATCTTTGCTCTTTTACACCATAAGACATAGGAGCAGAATTAGGCCACATAGCCCATCGATTCTGCTCCACCATTCAATCATGGCTGATCCCAGATCCCACTCAACCCCATACATCTGCCTTCTTACCATATCCTTTGATATCCTGACCAACCAGGAATCTATCAATTTCAGCTTTAAGTATATCCACAGACTTGGCCTCTACCACAGTCTGTGGCAGAGTATTCCACAGATTCACTACTTTCTGACTAAAAAAGTTCCTCCTTACATCAGTTCTAAAAAGTTGCCCCTCAATTCTGAGGCTGTGTTCTCTAGTTCTGGATACCCCCACCTTAGGAAACATTCTCTCCACATCCACCTTATCTAGTCCTTTCAACATTCAGTAGGTTTCAATGAGATCCCCCCACATTCTTCTAAGTGCCAGTGAATACTGGCCCAAAGCTGCCTAACACTCCCCCTATGTTAACCCCCTTCATTCCCAGAATCATCCTCATGAACCTCCTCTGGACTCTCTCCGATGACAACACATCCTTTCTGAGATATGGGGCCCAGAACTGTTGACAATATCCAAGTGCAGCCTGTCTAGCATTTAATAAAGCCTTTGCATTATCTCCTTACTTTTATATTCTATTCCCCTTGAAATAAATGCCAACATTGCATTTGACTTCTTTACCATAGGCTTGTAAATTAACCTTCTGGGACTCCTTAGTCCCTCTGCACCTCTGATGTTTAGAAACATAGAAAACCTACAAAACGATACAGGCCCTTCGGCCCACAAAGTTGTGCTGAACATGTCCCTACCTTAGAAATTACTAGGTTTACCCATAGCCCTCTATTTTTCTAAGCTCCATGTATCTATCCAAAAGTCTCTTAAAGGACCCTATCGTATCCACCTCTACCACTGTTACTGGCAGCCATTCCCACACACTCACAACTCTCTGAGTAAAAAACTTACCCCTGATATCTCCTCTGTACCTACTCCCCAGCACCTTCAACCTGTGTCCGCTTGTGGCAACCATTTCAGCCCCAGGAAAAAGCCTCTTACAACCCACATGACCAAAGCCTCTCATCATCTTATACACCTCTATCAGGTCACTTCTCATCCTCCGTCGCTCCAAGGAGAAAAGGCCGAGTTCACTCAAACTGTTCTCATAAGGCATGCTCCCAATCCAGGCAACATCCTTGTAAATCTCCTCTACACCCTTTCTATGGCTTCCACACCCTTCCTGTAGTGAGGCAACCAGAACTGAGCACAGTACTCCAAGTGGGGTCTGACCAGGGTCCTATATAGCTGTAACATTACCTCTCGGCTCCTCAATTCAATTCTACAATTCATGAAGGCCAATACACCATATGCCTTCTTAACCACAGAGTCAACCTACACAGCTGCTTTGATCGTCCCATGGACTCAGACCCCAAGATCCCTCTGATCCTCCACACTGCCAAGAGTCTTACCATTAAAACTATATTCTGCAATCATATTTGACCTACCAAAATGAAACACTTCACACTTATCTGGGTTGAACTCCCTCTGCCACTTCTCAGCCCAGATTTGCATCCTATCAATGTCCCACTGTAATCTCTGACAGCCCTCCACACTATCCACAACACCTCCAAACTTTGTGTCATCAGCAAACTTACTAACCCACCCCTCCACTTCCTCATCCAGGTCATTTATAAAAATCATGAAGAGTAAGGGTCCCAGAACAGATCCCTGAGGCACTCCACTGGTGACCGATCTCCATGCAGTATATGACCCATCTACAACCACTCTTTACCTTCTGTGGGAAAGTCCGTTCTGGATCCACAAAGGAATGTCCCCTTGGATCCCATGCCTTCTTACTTTCTCAATAAGCCTTGCATGAGGTACCTTATCAAATGCCTTGCTGAAATCCATCTACTGCTCTTCCTTCATCAATTTGTTTAGCCAAATCCTCAAAAAAGTTCAATCAGGCTCATAAAGCACGACCTGCCCTTGACAAAACCATGCTGAAAATTCCTAATCATATTATACCTCTCCAAATGTTCATAAATCCTGCCTCCCAGGATCTTCACCATCAACTTACCAACCGCTGAGGTAAGACTCACTGGTCTATAATTCCCTGGGCTATCTCTACTCCCTTTCCTGAATAAAGGAACAACATTCAAAACCCTCCAATCCTCCAGAACCTCTCCTGTCCCCATGATGATGCAAAGATCATCGCCTGAGGCTCAGCAATCTCCTCCCTCACCTCCCACAGTAGCCTAGGATACATCTCATCCAGTCCCGGCGACCTATCCAACTTGATGCTTTCCAAAGGTTCCGGCACATCCTCTTTCTTAATATCTACATGCTCAAGCTTTTCAGTGTACTGCAAGTCATCACTACTATCACCAAGACACTTTTCTATAGTGAATGCTGAAGCAAAGTATTCATTAAGTACCTCTGCTATTTTTTCCAGTTCCAAACACACTTTCCCACTGTCACACTTGATAGGTCTTATTCTTTCACGTTTTATCCTCTTGCTCTTCTCATGGCCCCTTCTGGCTCTCCTAATTTCCTTCTTAAGCTCCTTCATTAGACATTAGATACTAGAATACTACAGCACAGTACAGGCCCTTCGGCCCTCGATGTTGTGCCGACCCATATATTTCTTTTAAAAAGTACTAAACCCACACTACCCGGTAACCCTCTATTTTTCTTTCATCCGTGTACCTGTCCAAAAGGCTCTTAAATAACCCTGACGAAGGGTCTCGGCCCGAAACGTCGATAGCGCTTCTCCCTATAGATGCTGCTTGGCCTGTTGTGTTCCACCAGCATTTTGTGTGTGTTGTTGTTTGAATTTCCAGCATCTGCAGATTTCCTCATGTTTGCTCTTAAATAACCCTAATGTTTTGGCCTCCACCATGCCTGGCAAGTCATTCCAGACACCCACAACCCTCTGTGTAAAAAACTTGCCCCTGATGTCTCCCCTAAGCTTCCCTCCCTTAACTTTGTACCAATTCTCTCTGGTGTTTGCTATTCATGCCCTGGGAAACACGTACTGGCTATCCACCTTATCTATGCCTCTCATAATCTTGTAGATCTCCATGAAGTCCCCTCTTATCCTTTCATGCTCCAAAGAGAAAAGTTCCAATGCTGCTAACCTTGCCTTATAAGACTTGTTTTCCAATCCAGGGAACATCCTGATAAATCTCTTCTGCATCCTCTCCATAGTTTCCACATCCTTCCTATATGGAGGTGACCAGAACTGAACACAATACTCTAAGTGTGGTCTCACCAGAGATTTGTAGAGTTGCAACATGACCTCTCTACTCTGAAACTCAATCCCCCTATTATGAAGCCTATCATCCCATAGGCCTTGTTAACTATCCTATCAACCTGTGCAGCGACCTTGAGGGATGTATGGATTTGAACCCCAAGGTCCCTCAGTTCATCCACACTCTTAAGTAACCGACCATTAACCCTGTACTCAGCCTTCTGGTTTGTCCTACCAAAATGCGTCACCTCACACTTATCTGGATTAAACTCCATCTGCCACTTTTCTGTCCAAATCTGCATCCTATGTCCTCTTATAACCTTCGACAACCTACAGCTCCATCCACACCTCCTCCAATCCTCGTGTCATCCTTCCGCTTCTTCATCCAGGTCATTTATAAAAGTCACAAAGTGCAGTGGTCCCAGGACAGATCCTTGCAGCACTCCACTAGTCACCAAGCTCCAGGCAGAATACTTTCCTTCCACTACTACCCTCTGCTTTCTTCCTGTAAACTAATTTTTTATCCAAACAGCCAAGGTTCCACTGATCCCATGCCTCATGACTTTCTGGATGAGTCTCTCTTGGGGAACCTTGTCAAATGTCTTTCTAAAATATATGTAGACCACATCTACTGCCCTACCCTCATCAATTTCTTTTGTTACCTCTTCAAAAAACTCAATTAGGTTTGTGAGGCACAACCTTCCCTTCACAAAGCCATGTTGACTATCCTTGAGTAGACCATACTTCTCCAAATGCTCGTAGATCCTATTCTTAAGAATCCTTTCCAATAGTTTGCAGACCACCAACATAAGACTCACCTGTCTATAGTTCCCAGGATTCTCCCTATTACCTTTTTTAAACAAGGGTACTACATTTGCCATTCTCCAATCCTCCGACACCTCCCCTGCAGCCAAAAAGGATTCAAAGATCATAGCTACTGTTTCAATGATCTCTTCTCTCACTTCCCACAGTAACCTGGGTATATCACATCCGACCCTGGGGATTTATCAATCTCGATGTTTTTAAGAAGATCCAACACTTCTTCTTCCTTAATCTCCAGATTGTCCAGCACACAGGCTTGTTCTATTTCGACCTCACCCTGATCAAGGTCCTTTCCACTTGTGAATACTGAAGCAAAGTATTCATTTAGGACCTCCCCAACCTCCTCCACCTCCAGGCACATGTTGCCTTCTTTATCCTTTAGCAGCACCACCTTCATTCTTGTTATCCTTCTGCTCTTCACATACGCATAGAACGCCTTGGGGTTCTCCTTAATCCTACATGCCAAGGCTTTCTCATGCCTCCTTCAAGCTCTCCAAAGTCCTTTCTTAAGCTCCTTCCTGGCTACCCTATATTTCTCATAAGCTCCTCCTACTTCCTGCTTCACGTATCTAACAGCTACTTCTTTCTTCCTGTTGATGAGTTACCTCACGTGTTTCGTCAGCCATGGTTCCCTTTTCGAACCATTTTTTCCTTGCCTCAGTGGGACAAACCTATCCTGAACCCAGCACAAGTGGTCCCTAAACTTCCTCCACATTACTTCTGTGCTTTCACCCTTGAATATCTATTTACAATTTACTCTCGCTAGTTCCTGCCTCATCTCTTCATAGTCAGTCCTTCCCCTGTTAAGCACTTTCCCATTTTGTCTGTTTTTATCCTTTTCCATAGCTATGCTGAAGCTAAGGGAGTTGTGATCTCTCTCACCAAAATACTCCCCCACCAAGAGGTCTGCCATCTAACTAGTTCATTACCCAAAACTAGATCCAGTATAGCCGCTCCTCTCATCGGCCAGTCCACATACTGTGACAAGAATCCTTCTTGAACACACCTGACAAACTCAGCTCCATCTATCCCCCTTGCAGTCAGGAGGTGCCAGTCAATATGAGGGAAGTTGAAATCACCCATAACTTCAACCCTGTATTTCCTGCACCATTCTAAAATCTGCCTGCTTATCTGCTCCTCGGTGTCCCGAGGGCTATTTGGGAGCCTAAAGACTACTCCCAGCACAGTGATTGATCCCTTCCTATTTCTGACTTCCACCCAAACTGACTTAGTGGACTCTCCCTCTGCAGCGTCCTCCCTTTCTATAGCTGTGATACTATCCCTGACCAGTAATTCTACTTACCCCCCCCCCCCACTTTTCTACCTCCCATCCTATTCCTTTTAAAACACCTAAACCCCGGTACCTGCATCAGGCAATCCTGCCCTTCTTCCATCCAAGTTTCGTTAACAGCCACAACATCATAGTTCCACGTATTAATCCATACTCTAAGTTCATCCCCTTTATTCCTAATACCCCTAGTGTTGAAATAGACACATTTCAACCCCTCTGGCTACATTTATGTTTTGTCCCCTGCCTGTCCTTCCTCACCAACTCAGAACACATAACATCATGCCCTTGTCTTTCTTTTTCAATCTTTTTAGTAAATTTCAAATTAATAAACATAACAATATTGATAATGGTACATAGAGATTGGGATTACATTAATAACGGTTAACATGTAAAAGCACATATTTCAAGTAACAAATGGAGTTTAGCCTCCCAATCTCTTAGTAATTAACCATGAAAAAGATATTTTTAAAAAGAAAAAAACCCTAAACTAAGAAAACTAAACTAAAAAGAAACAAACAAAGATTGGGCCGCCATATTTTATCGGTTAAAATTATAATATGTTGTTAACTTCGCTCCTCTATAAATGAACAAAAAAAAATTACTAAAAAAAGGATTCAGAAAGGATCAACCTACATTATATGAAAATATTGAATAATTGGCCTCCAAGTTTCTTCAAATTTAACCCAAGGGTCCATCGTACTACTCCTAATTTTTTCCAAATTTAGACATGCTATCGTTTGGGAAAGCCATTGAAATGTGATGGGGGTTTGGAATCTTTCCATTTAAGTAAAATGGATCTTCTGGCTATTAATGGCACAAAATCAATTAAACAACAATCTGATGAGGATAAATGACTGGAGTCTATCACTGTAGTCCAAAGATTGCAGTAATAGGATGAGGCTGTAAATTAACATGCAGAACTACTGAAATAATATCAAAAATATCTTTCCAATATTTTCCTAGAAGAGGACAAGACCAGAACATATGTGTCAAGGAAGCTACTTCAGAATTACATCTATCACAAACAGGTTTTATATGACAGTAAAAAAGAGCTAACTTACCCCTGGACATATGAGCCCTATGAACAACCTTAAATTGTATCAAAGCTTGTCTGACACACATTGAAGAAGTATTAACTAGTTTAAGAATTTTCTCCCATTTCTCTGTAGATAAAGATATTTGAAGTTCTCTTTCCCACTCATTCTTAATTTTATCAGATGTACCTCGATGTATTTTCGTAATCAGATCATAAATAATTGCTATTAAACTCTTCTGATAGGGGTTTAAACCTAAATCTTTTTCCGTAACTTCGATTTGATGTGATATTGGAAAGGTAGGTAAAGTAGCATTCAGAAAGTTCCTGATCTGTAAATATCTGAAAAAGTGTGATCTAGGCAAATTATATTTATTAGACAACTGTTCAAAAGACATAAATCAATCATCCATGAATAAATCATGAAAGCATATTATTCCTTTTGTTTTCCATTTAAAAAGCTTGATCAATTCCAAATGATTGAAAAAAAAGTTAGATATAATAGGACTTGACAGGATAAATTTATTCAATCCAAAAAATTTATGAAATTGAAACCATATTCATATTGTATGTTTAACTATTGGAGTTATCATTTGTTTATTCAATTTAGTAACTGCAAAGGGAAACGCAGCTCCTAAAATTGAAACCAATGAAAACCCTTGTACAGACTCCCGCTCGAGGTTTATCCATCATGGGGATTGAATTTCATCCAACTCTTGTGTCTAAAACATTAAATATCAAATATTAATTGCCCAATAATAAAATCTAACATTTGGCAAAGCCAAACCGCCTTCTTTTTTTGATTTCTGTAAATATTTCTTACTTAACCTGGGATTTCTATACTGCCATATATATGAAGAAATTTTAGAATCAATAATATCAAAAAATGATTTGGGAATAAAAATTGATACCACCTGAAATAGATACAGAAATTTAGGTAAAATAAACATCTTAATCACATTAATTATACCAATCAAAGATAAGGACATTGGGGACCATTTAGTAAACAGTTGCTTAACATGATCAATTAAAGGTAAAAAATTAACTTTAAATAGATCCTTATACTTCTTAGTAATTTTAACCCCCAAGTAAATAAAATAATCAGTAACCAATCTAAATGGTGATTGTCTATAAATTGGAACTTGCATATTTAATGGGAAAAGCACACTCTTATCAAGATTCAATTTATAACCAGAAAAACTACTAAACAGAGCAAGTAGTGTTATTACTGCAGGAATGGATTTCTCTGGGTTAGATATATATAATAACAGGTCATCTGCATATAGTGATATTTTATGCGTCCCATTTCCCGGCGTATTGCCAAATATATCAGGTGAATCACGAATAGCAATTGCCAAGGGCTCCAAGGCAATCTCAAATAGTGAAGGGCTTAAAGGACAGCCCTGTCTAGTACCTCAAAAAAGCCTAATAAAAGGGGGATCTCTGATTATTGGTAAATACAGTGGCCAAGGGTGAATGATACAACAATTGAATCCAAGATATAAATTTTGAACTGAAATTAAATTTCTCAAGTATATTTAATAAATATTCCCATTTAAGTCTATCATATGCCTTCTCGGCATCAAGCAAAATAACACATTCTGAAGTATTAGATGGAGTATACAATGTTCATTAACCTCCTAACGTTAAAATGTGAGTAACAATTTTTAATAAATCCTCTCTGATCCTCAGAAATAATTTGAGGCAATACCTTCTCTAATCTTTGCTAATATTTTGGAAAAGATTTTAGAATCCACTTTCAACAAAGATATAGGCCTGTATGATGCACATTCAGTGTGATCTTTATCTTTTTTAGGAATTAAAGAAATAGATGCTTCATAAAAGGATTGTGGTAATTTACCTACTAATAAAGCATCTTTAAAAAATTCTACATAACCAGGGAGAGAGCAAATCTGAAAAAGTTTTTTTTAAATTCAGCTGTATATCCTTCTGGGCCAGGTGCTTTACCAGAGTTTATTGAAAAAATTGCCTTCTTTATTTCCTCTTCAGTAATGGGTGCATCTAATGCTAAACATTCATCAACTGGTAATTTCAGAATATTTCATTTAGAAATTCATGCATTATGGTAGGATCATCAGGAAATTCTGATTGATATAAATTAGTATAAAATTCTTGAAAAGATTTATTAATTTCATCATGGTTAACCGTCAAAATACCATCCCGTCTATGAGCTTTATTAATCTGTCGTTTCACCAAAGCAGCTTTCAATTGGTTAGCCAACAATTTATCTGACTTATCACCATGTATATAAAATTGACTCCTAGATTTAAGTAATTGGTTTTCAATCAGAGATGTCAATAACAAGCTATGTTACATCTGAAGTTCATCTCTCTCTTTATAAAGCTCCAAATTGGGAACAATAGAATATTTTTATCAATTTCTTTAATCTTATCAACCAATGTACGTATCTTACTATTAATTCATTTTTTTCAATCCAGCAGAATATGAAATAATTTGTCCACGGATATATGCTTTAAAGGTATCCCATAATATCCCACTGGAAATTTCTTCCGTTGAATTAGATGAAAAGAAAAATGCAATCTGTTCTTCAATGAAACTAACGAAATTTAAATCCTGAAGCAAAATAGAATTGAAACACCATTGTCTAGTACTAAAAGTCACATCACTAAATTTAATTGATAATTTCCAAGGGACATGATTGGAAATGGCGATTGCATCATACTCACAAGTAGTGACAGATGAAACTAAATGAGAATCAATAAAGAAGTAATCGATTCTAGAGTAGTTATGATAAACTTGAGAAAAGAAAGAGAACTCTTTATCATTATGATATAAAAACCTCCAAATTTCTAAAATTCCTGAGTCAACTAAGAAGGAATGAATAAAAGTAGCAGATTTGTTTGGAAGTACCTGATTGAGCGCAGGCCTATCCAACATAGGATTCAAACAGCAATTAAAATCTCCGCTCATTATTAACCTATATTCATTTAAATTAGTAAGAGGTATAAATAGCTGCTTAAAGAATTCAGGATAGTCTGTATTTGGTGCATAAGCATTAACCAAAACTACTTTTTGGTTATAGTGTAAACCAGTAATTAATAGAAATTTACCATAAGGATCTGAAATTGTGTCATGATGAATGAATGAAATCGAAGGGTCTATAAAAATGGAAACATCTTTTGCTTTGGTCAATGAGGTTGAGTGAAACTGTTGTTCCTTCCAAAACCTAAAAAAATGCTGATTATCCTCCTTCCTCACATGAGTCTCCTACGCAAAAATAATCTGAGCATTCAATCTATGAAAAACTTCGAAAATCTTCTTCCATTTAATAGGATGATTCAAAACATTTGTGTTCCATGAAACAAAGTTAATAATATTATCCATTTTCCTTAAATAAGCCATATGGTATATAAAGGATTAACCAAGTTGCATAGGAAACTCATGAACCAGGAAGAGGAAAAAAGTTTAAAGAGGAACTGGAAGTTACGACAATACAGACATTTTTGTAGTTTCAAGGCAGCCCAAATGAAAAATACTAAACTAAAAAAAAGACCTTCTCCCTTCCTGCAAAGCCATGAAACCTGGCCAATAGGCAGCCAGGAGACTATCTAAGAACCGCCCAACCACCATCTCTCTTGATGGCAAGTCTCCAGATTTTAAAGAAAAAAGAAAACCTCCCATAGCCAAAACAATACGAAAGAATGCCAAACACAAGCTAAGTGAAAAAACAACTTTTGTAGTCCATTTTAAAAACCGAGGTCTTAAGAAATAAAGCAGAGCACAATCTTCATAATAATTAATTACAAAGTCAAAGTCTTAATAATTTTCTAAAATGAACAATTAAAAATTAAAAAGTAAAATAATAAAAGAAAAGGAAGAAAACTTTAATATAGAATAGACATAAGCCAAAACAAAATATCTAAAACATCAGTCCAAGGGCACAACTCCACGAACTTAAAATGTCCAACTCTATAAGCTGATTATTAACTAATATACCCAGTGTATACAAACATAAAGGTGTGTACACCCAGAGTATACAAACATTTCGCCCCGGACTAGAAGGGCCGAGATGGCCTGTTTCTGTGCTGTAATTGTTATATGGTTATAAAGAAACAGAAAATTGATTAAACATCCAAGCTCAAACAATGTTCTTCGAAAAATTGTTTTGCATCGGCCACTGATTTAAACCATTTAAATGATTTATCGGGTAAGACCACTCTTAAGCAGGTGGGGTGCAGCAAAGCCGGTCAAAGATTCCTTTGGTATAATTCCAACATCACCTCTTTAAGACGCAATCTTTCTTGCATTACCTTGGGACAATAATCTTCAACCAAACGAAACTTAAGATTTTGATATTCAATAATTCTTTTACGATGAGCAATTCGAATTAAGTGCTCCTTCGTACTCACATAGTGAAGTCAAAGAATTACGTGACGTGGTTTTAACTCTTTCAATGGTTTAGATTTTAACAACCTATGCACGCGATTGAGAACTGGAGGAGAGGTAAAAACCTCCGAACCAAAAACTTCCATTAAGAATTTAGAGAAAAATTCAGTAAGGTCCCCGCTCTCGACGTCTTCATTGAGACCTATTATTCACAAATTCTGTCTGCAACTGCGACTCTCCAAATCGATAATCTTGGCTTTATACTGCTCCAATGTATGAGCAGTTGAATTTAATTTCTTTTCAAAAGAATTCATTCTGGAATCTCTCTGTTTCCCAACTTCAGTAAGCTCAGAAATTTGCTGTTGTTGTTTTTCGTTCTCTTTTTCAAGTGCTTTCAGTTTACCTTTATTCTCCTTCAACATTACTTCTAATGCAGCAAATCTTTTATCAAGTTTTTCATCCAGTTTCTCATCCAATAAATTCGAAATAGCTTGTAAAGTAAGCTGAGGCTGTGTTGGCTGATCTTCTTTCTTCCTGTTTCCATTACTGGTTTCCTTGCCTTCAGCTAATACCTTTCTTCCTCTGGAAGTCATTCCCATCGATTAGACTTCAGAATTCAAACATATAAAGATGTTAAAGACACTTTGATATATATAATAAAGGGGTGATTAGGAAATTGAAAAATGACTGGAGCAGAGCCAAAAATGTGACTTACTCCATCTAGCAAGAGTCTCCATGCCCTTGTCCTTCTACCCTAATCTCTGCACTCATATTCTGATTCCACCCCCCTGCCAAACTAGTATAAACCCTCCCTAACAGCTCTAGCAAACCTGCCTGCCAGGCTATTGGTCCCTTTCTAGTTCAGGTGTAGCCCGTCCTTTTTGTAGAGGTCAGACCTTCCCCAGAAGAGATTCCAATGTTAGCCTTATAATCCTCTTGATCTCTAACATTACCTAGCTCTCTGAACCTTTTGTAAGCTTTTCTTTTCTTCTTGACTAAATTTGTTACAGCCTTCGTACACCACGGATCCTGTACCCTACCATAACTTCCCTGTCTCATTGGAACGTACCTATGCAGAACTCCACACAATTATACCCTGAACATTTGCCACATTTCTTCTGTAATTTTCCCTGAGAACATCTGTTTCCAGTTTCCTGCCTGATAGCCTCATAATTCCCCTTACTCCAATTAAACATTTTTCTAACTTGTATGTTCCTTTCTCTCTCCAATGCTATTGTAAAGGAGATAGAATTATGATCACTATTTCCAAAATGCTCTCCCATTGAGAGATCTGACACCTGACCAGGTTTGTTTCCTAATACCAACAAAATGCAGCTTCTCCTCTTGTAAGCTTATCTACATATTGTTTCAAGAAACCTTCCTGAACACACCTAACAAACTCTACCCCATCTAAACCCCTTGCTCTAGGGAGATGCCAATCGATATTTGGGAAATTAAAATTTCCCATCACGGTAACTCTGTTATTATTGCACCTTTCCAGGATCTGTTTCCCTATCTGCTCTTCGATATCCCTGTTACTATTTGGCAGCCTATAAAAAACACCCAGTAAAGTTAATGTCCCCTTCCTGTTCCTAACCTCCACCCACAGAGACTCTATAGACATGGCATCCAGCTTTTCTGCAGCCTTGACACAATCTCTGATCAACAGTGACATGCTCCCACCTCTTTTGCCTCCCTCTCTGTCCTTTCTGAAACATCTAAAACCCGGCACTTGAAGTAACCATTCCTGTCCCTGAGCCATCCAAGTCTTTGTAATGGCCACCACATCATATCTCCAAGTACTGATCCATGCTCTAAGCTCATCCGCTTTGTTCACAACACTCCTTGCATTAAAATAGACATATCACAAACCTTCTGTCTGAGCACATCCCTTCTCTATCACCTGCCTATCCTCCCTCACACACTGTCTCCTAGCTTTCTCTATTTGTGAGCCAGCTTCCTCTTCCCCAGTCTCTTCAATTTGGTTCCCATTCCCCAACAATTCTAGTTTAAACTCTCCCCAGTAGCCTTAGCAAACCTCCCCACCAGGATATTTGAACCTTCTTCCCATTTAGACAGACAGACAGACATACTTTATTGATCCCGAGGGAAATTGGGTTTCATTACAGTTGCACCAACCAAGAATAGTATAGAAATATAGCAGTATAAAACCATAAATAATTAAATAATAATAAGTAAATTATGCCAAGTGGAAATAAGTCCAGGACCAGCCTATTGGCTCGGGGTGTCTGACACTCCAAGGGAGGAGTTGTAAAGTTTGATGGCCACAGGCAGGAATGACTTCCTATGATGCTCAGTGTTGCATCTTGGTGGAATGAGTCTCTGGCTGAATGTACTCCTGTGCCTAACCAGTACATTATGGAGTGGATGGGAGACATTGTCCAAGATGGCATGCAACTTGGACAGCATCCTCTTTTCAGACACCACCGTCAGAGAGTCCAGTTCCACCCCCACAACATCACTGGCCTTACAAATGAGTTTGTTGATTCTGTTGGTGTCTGCTACCCTCAGCCTGCTGCCCCAGCACACAACAGCAAACATGATAGCACTGGCCACCACAGACTCGTAGAACATCCTCAGCATCGTCCGGCAGATGTTAAAGGACCTCAGTCTCCTCAGGAAGTAGAGATGGCTCTGACCCTTCTTGCAGACAGCCTCAGTGTTCTTTGACCAGTCCAGTTTATTGTCAATTCGTATCCCCAGGTATTTGTAATCCTCCACCATGTCCACACTGACCCCTTGGATGGAAACAGGGGTCACTGGTGCCTTAGCCCTCCTCAGGTCCACCACCAGCTCCTTAGTCTTTTTCACATTAAGCTGCAGATGATCCTGCTCACACCATGTGACAAAGTTTCCCACCGTAGCCCTGTACTCAGCCTCATCTTCCTTGCTGATGCATCCAACTATGGCAGAGTCATCAGAAAATTTCTGAAGATGGCAAGACTCTGTGCAGTAGTTGAAGTCTGAGGTGTAGATGGTGAAGAGAAAGGGAGACAGGACAGTCCCCTGTGGAGCCCCAGTGCTGCTGACCAGTCTGTCTGACACACAGTGTTGCAAGCGCACGTACTGTGGTCTGCCAGTCAGGTAATCAATGATCCATGACACCAGGGAAGCATCCACCTGCATCACTGTCAGCTTCTCACCCAGCAGAGCAGGGCGGATGGTGTTGAATGCACTGGAGAAGTCAAAAAACATGACCCTCACAGTCAAGACATACAAAAAAGCTGGATGAACTCAGAAGGTCAGGCAGCATCCGTTGAAAGAAGCAGTCAACGTTTCCGGTCGAAACCCTTCTTTAGGACTAAAGAAGGAGGGGGCAGGGGCCCTATAAAGAAGGTGGGGAGAGAGTGGAAAACCAATCAGAGGAAAGATCAAGGGGTGGGGGAGGGGAGGGGAAGCAGGGAGTGGATAGGCAGGAGAGGTGAAGAAGGAAACTAAGGGGAAAGCACTATGGGTAGTAGAAGAAGGCAGAGTCATGAGAGGTGATAGGCAGCTAGAAGAGGAGACAGTGAAGATGGGATGGGGGAAGGGAGAGGGAGGGAATTACCGGAAGTTGGAGAATTCGATGTTCATACCAAGGGGCTGGAGACTACCCAGTCAGTATATGAGATGTTGTTCCTCCAACCAAAGTTTGGCCTCATCATGGCAGTAGAGGATGCCATGTATGGACATATCCAAATGGGAATGAGAGGGAGAGTTGAAGTGAGTGGTAAACGGGAGATCCTGTCTGTTGTGGCGGACGGAGCATAGGTGCCCGATGAAGCGGTCCCCCAATCTGCGACGGGTCTCGCCGATGTAGAGGAGGCCGCACCGGGAGCAATGGATGCAATAGATTACCCCAACAGACTCACAAGTGAAGTGTTGCCTCACCTGGAAGGATTGTTTGGTAGTTTCAGGTGGGGGAGGGGTGTAGTCATGAGAGCAGGGTGGGGGGCTGTGAGGAGGGGTAGGAGGGGAGAGTGGAGTATGTGTTGGTTGGGGGCTGACAACAGGTGAATCATGTGGTGGATGGGCAGGGGTCACAGTGTCAAATCTGTTGAAGAACAGGTTAAGTTCGTTGGCCCTGTCCACACTGCCTTCAGCTCCTCTGTTGCTAGTTTGCTGGAACCCAGTGATGGTCCTCATCCCACTCCAGACCTCTCTCATATTGTTCTGCTGGAGTTTCCACTCAAGCTTCCTCCTAGATAATTAGATAATTGTCTGCACTTTGTTCCTTTTACCAAAATGCATTATCATATATTTCCCAGCACTGTATTCCATCTGCCACTTTTTTGCCCTTTCTTCCAATTTGTCTTAACTCCTGCTGCAATCGCATTGCTTCTTCAGCACTACCTACTCCTCCACCTACCTTTGTATTATCCACAAACTTTGCCACAAAGCCATCAATTTTGTTATCTAAATCATTGACAAACAATGTGAAAAGTAACGGTTCCTATATTTACCACTGAGGAACACCACTAGTCACCAGCAGCCAAACAGAAAAGGCCCCTTTTATTCCTACTCTCTGCCTTTGCCTGTCAGCCATTCCACCATACATGGTGGTATCTTCTGAAATGTCTTCTGAAAATTCAAGTAAATGCCATCCACTGCCCTCCATGCTTCTTACTTCCTTGAAGAATTCTAACAGATTTATCATGCAAGATTTCCCTTTACAGAAACCATGCTGATTCTGACTTATTTTATCATTAGTCTCCAAGTACCCCGAAACTCAAACTTAATATTAGACTCCAACACTTTCCCAGCCACTGAGGTTAGGCTAAATAGCCTATAATTTCTTTTCTTTTGCTTTCCTCCCTTCTTAGAGAATGGAGTGACATTTGCAATCTTCCAGTCCTCCAGGACCATATCAGAATCAAGTGATTCTTGAAAGATCAGGACCAATGCATCTGTTATCTCTTCAGCAACCTCTCGCAGGACTATGGGATGTCGTCCATCTGGTCCAGGTGACTTATCCACCTTAACACCTTTGAGCTTGCCTAGCACTTTTTCCTTTGTAATAGCAATGGCACCCACTCCTGCTCTTTGACACTCACGGACCTCTGGCACACAGCTAGTGTCTTCCACAGTAAAGGCAGATGGAAAGTACCCATTAGGTTCATCTGTCATTTCTTTTTCCCCCCATTACTACCACATCAGCATCATTTTCCAATGGTCCAAAATCGACTCTCATATCCCTCTTACTCTTTATATAACTGAAAAACATTTGATATCTTGCTTTATATTATTGGCTAGGCTACCCTCATATTTCATCTTTTCCCTTTTTATAGCATTTTTAGTTGCCTTTTGTTGGATTTTAAAAGCTTCCCAATCATCCAGCTTTCCACTCACATCTACTGCCTTATATGTCCTTTCCTTGGCTTTTATGCAGTCCTAATTTTCCTTGTCTGCCACAGTTACCAATCCCTGCCATTTGAGATTTTCTTCTTCTGTGGGACATATCTATCCTATGTGTTGTGAACTATTCCCATAAACTTCAGCCATCTCTACTCTGGTGTCATCCCCGTCAGTTTCCTCCTCTCATCCACCCGGGCAAGCTCCTCTCTCATACTTCTCTAATTCTCTTTACTCCATTGCAATACTGATTAATCTGACTTGTGCTTCTCTTTCTCAAATTGCAATATGAATTTGAGCATATTATTGTAAGGGCTTCTCTGTAATGTTAACTGATGAGGTAATGGTTTCTCTGTAGCATCAATGTTTGGGTTATAACTAGAGATAACGGGTGACTATCCAATGGGGGAAATATTCTTTCTTGTGTGTCTGAAAGCTGTTGGTTTTGCGGGCTTTTGCCAGAAGGCATGAGGGGAATGAAGAGAGGAGACACGATTTGAGCAAGTTGGTGGGCTGCCCGACTGGGTGGACTCTGGGTGGGAGTCCAGGGGTCAGCGACACACAGAGGAAATCGAACAGTGTACAGACGATCGAGCTGAGTGAGCTCCAATGACTTCTGCACAGACTGTTTAATAAGATTATTGGCACCTTTTTCTTTTATATTTTGTTTCTCTACTAACCACATAGTCAAAGTAAGAGTTATAAATCTTAATCGTTTAACCGCATATTGTGTACTGCTTGTTATTTCTGGGTTCTGTTTTGGCACAGGGGACACATTGCTCAGCATCCACCCAAATGAGATTTATTAAGTTTGGCCGAGCAAGGGGGTTATCACCTTCTAGATTAAGCTGCTAGGCAAGCAAGTGTTACTTTATGATCACTGCCTCCTAAGGGTCCCTTTACATTCAGCTCCCTATTAAGATCTGGGTTATTACACAACACCCAATCTGTGATAGCCTTTCCTCGAGTAGGCTCAAGTACAAGCTTCTCTAAAATGCCATCTCCTAGGTATTCAACAAATTCCCTCTCTTGCAATGTGACACCTACCTGATTTTCCCAATCCCCTTGCTGATTGAAGTCCCCCTTTACAATTGTGTCTTTACCCTTATCATGCACCTTTTCCAGCTCCCTTTGCCAACTCAACCCCACATCTTGGCTACTAATTAGAGGCCAATATATAATTGCCATAATTGATTTTTACCCTTGCAGTTTCTTAACTCCACCCACAAAGATTCAACATTCTCTAATCCTATGTCACCTTTTTTTAAAGATGTAATTCCATTTTTTACTAACAGTACCACACCACCACTTATGCTTCCCTGCCTGTCCTTTTGATACAAAACATATCTTTTAATGTTAAGGTCTCAACTATGGCCTTCTGTCAGCCATATCTCAGTGATGCACACAATGTCATACCGACCAATCCCTAATTGCACCATGAGTTCATCCACCTTATTCCAAATGCTATGCGCAATTAAATAGAGCACCTTTAATCCTGCATTCTTCGCCCTTTTGAATTTTGCCTCTGTGATACAATTTACCTCTTTGCTCTGTCTGATTTGTACCCAATCAATGGCTTGTCCTTCCTTACATTCATGTTACACACATCATCTACTTGATAACCTGCTGGCTCATCCTCTGGTTCCCATCCCTCTGCATATTAGGTTAAAGCACTCCCAACTGCTCTAGTAAACCTGCTCACCAAAATATTGGTCCCCCTCAGAATCATGTGCAAGCCGTCCCTTTTGTACAGCTCACACTGGTCCCAGAAGAGGTCCCAATGATCCAGAGATCTGAATCCCTGCCCCCTGCTCCAATTCTTCAGCCACACATTTATCTGCCACCTCTTTCTATTCCTATCCTCACTATCACATTGCATAGGCAACAATCCCAAAATTACTACCCTTGAGGTCCTGCTTCACAGCTTCCTTCCTAACTCCCTGTGTTCTGTTTTCAGGATCTCCTCCCTTGTTCTACATGTTGTTGGTACCTTTGGCTGCTCAACTTCCCTTTCCAGGAAATTGTGGATGCATTCAGAAACATTGTGGACCATGGCACCTAGGATTGTTTGCACTCTCTCTTGAGGATCTAAGGAAAGATAGGGAATGGGTGACTAACAGGAAAAGTAGTAGCAGGAAGGTAGTACAGGAGTATCTTGTGGTCATCTCCCTCCAAAGCAGATATACCGCTTTTGAGAGTGTTGGAGGAGATGGCTCATCAGGTGAAGCCAGCAGTAGCCAGGATCATGGCAGCGTGGGTGGCTCTGCTGCGCAAGAGGGCAAGAAAAAGAGTGGCGGAGCTGTTGTGGTAGGGGATTCCACAGTAAGTGGAATAGAGAGGAGCTTCTGTGGCAGCAAACAGGACTCCCGTATGGTGTGTTGCCTCCCAGGTGCAAGGGTCAGAGATGTCTCGGAGAGGCTGCAGAGCACTCTGAATGGGGAGGGTGAACAACCAGCTGTTGTGGTGCATGTAGGTACTAACGATATAGGAAGAAAGCAGGATGAGGTCCTACAAGCTGAATTTAGGGAGCTAGGAGATAAATTAAAGAGTAGGACTTCAAAGGTAATGATCTCAGGATTATTACCGGTGCCACATGCTAGCCAGAGTTGGAATAGCAGGATAGCTAGAATGAATATGTGGCTTGAGCGGAGATACAGGAGGGAGGGTTTCAGATTCTTGGGGCATTGGAACTGCCTCTGGGGGAGGTGGGACCAGTACCATCCGGACAGTCTACATCTGGGCAGGGCCGGGATCAATGTCCTAGGGAGATTGTTTGATAGTGCTGTTGGGGAGGTTTTAAACTAATATGGCAGGGGGATGGGAACCCACACAGAAAAGAAGAGGGAAGTGATACAGAGACCAAAGCTAGAGCTAGTGAAGAAAAAAAGTAAGAATAGAGTGCATAAAAGTAAAAAGCAAAAATTGCACAAGTCACTAGATTTTAAAAGGACAATGAGTATAAGGGCACTTTATCTAAATGCCTGTAGTATCAGAAACAAGGTTAGTGAACTTGTAGCATGGATCAGTACAAAGTCATATGATTTAGTGGCCATTAAAGAAACCTGGTTGCAAGCTGGAGATCAGTGGGAATTAAATATCCAAGGCTATTAGGTAATATGGAAAGATAGGCATGAAGGCAAAGGGGGTGGGGTCGCGCTCTTAATTAAGGATGAGATCAGGGCGATTGTGAGAGATGATATAAGTTCTGCAGAGCAGAATGCTGAGTCCATCTGAGTAGAGATTAAGAATAGTAAAGGGAAAAAAAATCACTGGTGGGAGTTGTCTATAGGCCACCTAATAAAAATATTGCAGTGGCAGTGGCGATTAACCAAGAAATAACTGAGGCTTGTAAGAACGGAACGGCAGTTGTCATGAAGGATTTTAACTTCCACATAGATTGGGTGAATCAGGTTGGTCAAGGAAGTCTTCAGGAGGACTTCATAGAATGCATCCATGATGGCTTTCGTGAGCAGCATGTTAGTGAATCTACAAGGGAAAATGCTATCTTAGATCTAGTCCTGTGCAATGAGACAGGTAAGATTAACGATCTTGTAGTCAGGGATCCTCTTGGAAAGAGTGATCATAGTATGACTGAATTTCGCATACAGATGGAGGATGAAATAGTTAGGTCTACAACTAGTGTATTATGCTTCAACAAGGGAGACTACAACAGGATGAGGGAGGAGTTGGCTGATGTGGATTGGGAGCACAGGCTATTTGGTAGGACAATTGAGGAACAGTGGAATACTTTCAAAGAGATTTTTCACAGTGTTCAACAAAAGTATATTCCAGTCAAAAGTAAGAACAGTAAGTGTGGAGAGAGCCAGCCTTGCATAACTAAGGAAATAAAAGATAGTATTAAATTAAAAGCTCATGTGTACAAAGTCGCAAAGAGTAGTGGGAGACTGGAGGATTGGGAAAACTTTAAAAAGCACCAAAGAACAACTAAACAAGAAATAAGGAAAGGGAAGATAGGGTATGAAAGGAAATTAGTACAAAATATAAAAACAGATAGCAAAAGATTTTATAAATATATAAAGCAGAAGAGGGTGTCTAAAGTCAACGTAGGTCCCTTGGAAGACGATAAGGGGAAATTGATATTGGGTGATAAGGAAATGGCTGAGTCATTGAACAACTATTTTGTGTCAGTCTTCACGGTGGAGGACACGTCTAATATGCCAAAGAATGATGTTATGGATGAAATGAGAGGTGAGGACCTCGATAGAACCACAGTCACTAAAGAGATAGTGATGAGAAAACTAGCAGGCCTGAAGGTAGATGAATCCACTGGTCCTGATGGGATGCATCCCAGGGTGCTGAGGGAATTGGTGGAGGTTTTAGTAGATGCATTGGTAATCATTTACCAAAACTCTCTAGACTCTGGGCAGGTTCCAGCAGATTGGAAGACAGCAAATGTCACACCACTTTTTAAAAAGGGATGCAGGCAAAAGATGGGCAACTATAGGCCAGTTAGCTTAACATCTGTAGTCGGGAAAATGCTTGAAGCTGTCACTAAGGAAGAAATAGCGAAACATTTAGAAAGAAGTGGTTCCATTAGACAGACGCAGCATGGATTCAGAAAGGGCGGGTCCTGTTTGACAGATTTACTGGAGTTTTTTGAGGACATAATGAGTGCAGTGGATAGAGGGGAACAGGTGGATGCCATATACTTGGATTTCCAGAAGGCGTTCGATAAGGTGCCGCACAAGAGACTTATAAATAAGATACAGATGCATGGAGTCAGAGTAAGTGTATTGGCATGGATAATGGATTGGTTAACCAATAGAAGGCAGAGAGTTGGTATAAATGGGTCTGCAGAGGGATATAGATAGGTTAAGTGAGTGGGTCAAGGTCTGGCAGATGGAATACAATGTCGGTAAATGCGAGATCATCCACTTTGGAAGGAATAATAGAAGAGCAGATTATTATTTAAATGGTGAAAGATTGCAGCATGCTGTTGTGCAGAGGGACTTGGGAGTGCTTGTGTATGAATCACAAAAAGTTGGCTTGCAGGTACAACAGGTTATTAAAAAGGCAAACAGAATGTTGGCCTTCATTGCTACAAAGGTAGGTGGATTGAATTCAAGAGCAGGGAGGTCATGCTGCAAGTATACAGGGTACTGGTGAGGCTGCACCTGGAGTACAGTTCTGGTCTCCATACTTAAGGAAGAATATACTGGCTTTGGAGGCAGTGCAGAGGAGGTTCACCAGGTTGATTCCAGGGATGAAGGGGTTAACCTATGAGGAGAGATTGAGTCGCCTGGGACTAAACTCTCTGGAGTTTACAAGAGTGAAAGGGGATCTTGTAGAAACATACAAAATTTTGAAGGAGGTAGATAAGATAGAAGTAGGAAAGTTGTTTCCATTGGTAGGTGAGACTAGAACTAGGGGACATTGCCTCAAGATTCAGGGGAAGAGATTTAGGACGGAGATGAGGAGAAACTATTTTTCCCCAGAGAGTGGTGAATTTGTGAAACTCTCTGTCCAGGGAAGCAGTTGAGGTTTCTTCACTAAATGTATTTAAGAAACAGTTAAATAGGTTTTTACATAGTAAGTGAATTCAGGGTTATGGAGAAAAAGCAGGTAGATGGAGTTGAGTTTATGGACAGATCAGCCATGATCTTATTGAATGGTGGGGCAGGCTCGATGGGCCAGATGGCCTACTCCTGCTCCTATTTTTTATGTTCTTATGTTCTTTTGTTTTTATGCTGCCATTTACTTCCCTTGTTGGCTATGGCTGTCTTATCCACCTTTCAGAATGCTTTTTCTTTGGAATGAACCGATCCTGCATCTTCCAAATTGTTCCCGGGAACTCCAGCCATTGCTCTCTGCCATCATCCCTGCTAGTGTTCCTTCCAATCAACTTTGGTTAGCTCCTCTTTTCATGCATTTACAATTACATTACTCAATTTTAACACCGATACCTTTCAAACTACAGGGTGAATTCTATTATATTAACCATATAACCATATAACAATTACAGCATGGAAACAGACCATCTCGGCCCTTCTAGCCCGTGCTGAATACTTACTCTCACTTAGTCCCACTGACCCGCACTCAGCCCATAACCCTCCATTCCTATCCTGTCCGTGTACCTATCCAATTTTACTTTAAATGACAATACCGAACCTGCCTCTACTACTTCTACTGGAAGCTTATTCCACACAGCTACCACTCTTTGAGTAAAGAAATTCCCCCTCGTGTTACCCTTAAACTTTTGCCCCCTAACTCTCAACTCATGTCCTCTTGTTTGAATCTCCGCTAATCTCAATGGAAAAAGCCTATCCACGTCAAAGATGACTGTCTCCGAAGGATTCCTTTACCTTAAGCTTCCTAATCAAATCTAGTTCAACACCCAATTATGAATTGCCTTTTCCTTTGTTACATGTGAAAAAAGCACACATGACCCAATTCAAAGGACAAGAAGTTTTCCAAATGTTCAGGCAAATATAACAAAAATAGAGCCTGACTACCCGCTTCATTAAGTTTGTTATATGCATGCCCTCCCATTGCAAGAACTGGTCAAAAGTGGTGAAATATGCTAGATATTCAGAGGATACTGCAAACCAGTTTCTTTTAGAGAAAGCTAGAACTTACATGTAAATGTACTTCATTTGGCACATGAGTAAACAAGTGATTTGGCAAGGCATATGTTTTAAATCTCAATTCAAACTTGGATGCCAACACTGTTTTCCTCCATCTTTTCTGATCTTTCAAAGATGCACTATGATGTCACCAAATTCTTATGCATTCATGGCTGAGGTCTTTTGAAATACATGTTAAAATGTAGTTTAAATATTCCAAATTGCGAAATTTTATTGTATAAAATATAACCCATCTTGAGATTCTTCTGCTTTGGTATTCCCCACTGTGGTTTGCCTCTTAGAAATTATGTAAGATTTTTCAGTTCCTCATACTCTAGAGGATGTTTCCTTTCTCACAGAAACATGTATAGGAAATCAGGAACTATAAATTGGTACACACTGTAAACAACATGAGAATTATAGCTGAAAGCAGTTATAGAAAATTGTATTTAATTCTATGTCCATCCATGGCCTCCTCCGCTGCTGGGATAAGGCCACACTTGGGTTAGAAACATAGAAAATAGAACCATAGAAAACCTACAGCACAATACAGGCCCTTCAGCCCACAATGCTGTGCTGAACATGTACTTACTTTAGAAATTACCTAGGGTTACCCATAGCCCTCTATTTTTCCAAGCTCCATGTACCTATCTAGGAGTCTCTTAAAAGACTCTATCATATCCACCTCCACCACCATCACTGGCAGACTATTCCATACACTCACCACTCTCTGCATAAAAAAACTTACCTCTGACATCTCCTCTGTACCTACTTCCAAGCTCCTTAAAACTGTGCCTAAAGCCTGCCTCTCAAAATCTTTTCCATCAACTTACCAGCCACTGAAGTAACTCGCTGGTCTACAATTTCCTGGGCTATCTCTACTCCCTTTCTTGAATAAGGGAACAACATCTGCAACCCTCCAAATCTCCAGAACATCTCCTGTCCCCATTGATGATGCAAAATCATTGCCAGAGGCTCAGCAATCTCCTCCCTCACCTCCTACAGTAGCCAGGAGTACATCTCATCTGGCCCCGGAGACTTATCCAACTTGATGCTTTCCAAAAGCTCCAGCTCATCCTCTTTCTTAATGTCTATATGCTCAAACTTTTCAATCCACTGTATATCATCCCTATAAGCACCAAGATCCTTTTCTGTAGTGAATACTGAAGCAAAGTATACATTAATTACCTCTGCTATCTCTCCGGTTCCATACATACTTTTCCACTGTCATACTTGATTGGTCCTATTCTCTCACATCTTATCCTCTTGCTCTTCACATACTTATATAATGCCTTGGGGTTTTCTTTAATCCTGCTTGCCAAGGCCTTCTCATGGCCCCTTCTGGTTCTCCTAATTTTTTATTCTTAAGCTCCTTCTTACTAGCCTTTTAATCTTCCAGATCTCTATCATTACCTAGTTTTTTTGAAACTTTCATAAGCTTTTCTTTTCTTCTTGACTAGATTTTCAACAGCCTTTGTACACCACTGTTCTTGTACTCTACCACCCTTTCCCTGTCTCATTGGAACATACCTATGCAGAATGCCACTCAAGTATCCCCTGAACATCTGTACATTTCCCTGAGAACATCTGTTCCCAACTTATGCTTACAAGTTCCTGCCTGATAGCTTCATATTTCCCCTTACTCCAATTAAACACTTTCCTAACTTGTCTCTTCCTATCCCTCTCCAATGCTATGGTAAAGGAGATAGAATTGTGATCACTATCTCAAAAATGCTCTCCCACTGAGAGACTTGACACCTGACCAGGTTCATTTCCCCATACCAGATCAAGTACAGCCTCTCCTCTTGTAGTCTTATCTGCATATTATGTCAGGAAACCTTCCTGAACACGCCTAACAAACTCCACCCCATCTAAACCCCTTGCTCTGGGGAGATGCCAATCAATATTTGGGAATTAAAATCTCCCAGCACAATAACCCTGTTATCATTACCCCTTTCCAAAATCTGTCTCCTTATCTGTCCTTGTTGCTATTGGGTGGTCGATAAAAAGTACTTAGTAGAGTTACTAACCCCTTCCTGTTTCTAATTTCTAACCACAGAGACTCAGTAGACAATCCTTTCATGACTTCCTCCTTTTCTGCAGCCGTGACACTATCTCTGATCAGCAGTGCCACACTCCCACTCTTTTTCCTCCCTCCCTGTCCTTTCTGAAACATCTAAAGCCTGGCACTCCATTCCTGCCCCTGAGCCATCCAAGTCTTTGTAATGGCCACAACATCATAGCTCCAATACTGATCCACATTCTAAGCTCATCTGCTTCATTCATGATGCTTCTTGGATTAAAATAGACACATCTCAAACCATTAGTCTAAGCGTATCCCTTCTCTATCACCTGTCTGTCCTCCCTCTCACACTGTCTCCAAGCTTTCTCTATTTGTGAGCCAACCACCCCTTCTTCGGTCTCTTCAATTTGGTTCCCACCTCCCAGCAGTTCTAGCTTAAACTTTCCCCAATAGATTTATCAATCCTCCCTGCCAGGATATTGGTCCCCTTCGGATTCAAGTGCAACCCATCCCTTTCTGTACAGTTCGTGCCTGTACAGGCTGGAGGAACAACACCTTAAATTCCATTTGGGTAGCCTCCAACCTGATGGCATGTACATCAATTTTTCAGACTTCCAGTAATGTCTCCATGCCCACCCCCTTCACTATTTCCCATCCCCTTCTTCCTCTCTCAAGTTATCTCCTTGCCCACCCATCGTCTCCCTCTGGTGCTCCTCCCTCCCACTTTTTTCTTTCTTCCATGGCTTTCTGTCTCTTTCATCAATCAACTTCCTAGTTCTTTGCTTCATCCCTCCCCCTCCAAGTTTCATCTATTGCCTGGATTTTCTTTCTCCCCTCCCCCCCACCTTTCAAATCTACTCCTCAGCTTTTATTCTTCAGTCCTATCGAAGGGTTTCGGCCCAAACCATCGACTGTACTTTTTTCCATAGGTGCTGCCTGGCCTGAGTTCCTCCAGTATTTTGTGTGTGTAACTAAATTCAACTTTTGCTCACCAAAGTCCAATCAGATGACTTGCACAATCTATATCCCCTGAACATAGCACATTACAGCATAATACATGCCCTTTGGTCCATTATGTTGAGCTGACCTTTTAATCTACTCTGAGATCAAATCTATTCCTTCACTCAACATAGTCCTCCTTTTTTCTTTCATCCAATGTGCATATCTAAGAGTCTCTTAAATGTCCCTTAAATTTGCTTCCACCACTAACCTGGCAGGTTGTTCCACACACCTATCACACTCTGCATATTTAAAAAACTTACTCCTGACATTCACCAATCCCATACTTTTCTCCAATCATCTTAAAATTGTACCCCTTTGTATTAGCTAATTTTACTCTAAGAGAACATCTCTGGATGTCTAATTGATCTGCACCTCTATCAAGTCACTTCTCATTATCCTTTGCTCCAAAGAAAAAAGAAACCCAGCTTGCTCAAACAATCCCCATAAGACATGCTCTCAAATCCAGGCTGCATCATGGTAAATTTCCTCTGCATCCTATCAAAAGCTTCCACAACCATCCTATGATGAGGCAACCAGAACTGAACACAATACACCAAGTTTAGTCTAAGTAGGATTTTGTAGAACTGCAATACTCTTTTGTAGCTATTGAGCTCAATCCCCCTGACTAATGAAGACCAACACAATGTATACCACCTTAATCACACAAACACCTTGCATGGCAACTGTTAGGATCTATAGATGTGGAGCACAACATCCCTCTGTTCCTCCACACTACTATGTTGTGAATCTCCATTAAAGTAAAAGTATTCAAATAAAATCTTTCCTATAAAACATTCTCTCATGCAAGTCATGTGTGAGAAAATTGAACATTCTTCATTTTAGACAGCTGTTCATTGGCATGTTAAAGTCTTTAAAGATTGAAAAATTTAAAAGTTCTTCCTGTTATTAACCATGTATTCTGCTTTCAAATTTAACATTCCAAAGTGAATCACCTCACACTTTTCCAGGATGAAATTTATTTGCCACTTCTCAGGCAAGCTCTGCATCCAACAATATATCCCTTTGTAACCTGCAACAACCTTCTACTCTATCCACAACATCACCAACCTTCATGTCATCTGTAAATGTATTGCCCCTCCTCTCCACTTCCTCATCCAAGTCATGTATAATAATTCCAAAGAACAGAAATCCCAAAACAGATCACTGTGGAACACTGGTCACCAATCTCCAGTCAAAATATTATCCATTTATTTCCATGCTCTGTCTTCTGTGAGAAAACCAATTCTTAAACCATACAGCCCTGTATCCTTGAACAGAACATTGAATATAGAAATCTACAGCATATTACAGGCCCTTTGGCCCAATGTTGTGCTAACCATGTAACATATTCTCGAAACTGCCTAGAATTTCCCTACTGCATTGCTGTCTGTTTTTCTAAGTTCCACGTACCCAGCTAAAAGTCTCTTAAAAGACCCTATTGTATCCGCCTCTACCACCATCGGCAGCAGTGCATTCCATGCACCTAGCACTCTTTGCGTGAAAAACTTACCCCTGACATCTCCTCTGTATCTACTTCCAAGCACTATAATCCACATACACTACATCCACTGCTCTATGTTCATCAATTTATTTTGACATATCCTCAAAGAATTCAATCAGCCTCGTGAAAAATGATCTGCCTCTCACAAAGACAGACAGACATACTTTATTGATCCAGAGGGAAATTGGGTTTCATTACAGCCGCACCAAACAAGAATAGTGAAGAAATTACTATCCCTAAACATTTGCCACCCTCTGAGCTTCTGGTACTACTCCTGTGGCTAGTAAGGACACCTAGGTGCAGTAGTCTCTCCCTCACTTCCTGTAGTATCCTGGGGTATATCCTGTCCAGCCCCGGGGCCTTATCTATCTGAGCGTTTTTTCAAAAGTTCTAGCACATCCTTTCTGAATACTGTCCTGTTCCAGCATATCAGTATGTTTTACACTGTCCTCACATTCATCAAGGTCCCTCTCACTGGTGAATACTGATATACTAATGTTTCCTGTGGGTGGTTTTAACTTCCTTTGATAATACACTGGTGAGTTGTCATTTTGCTTCACGGAAGGTTTTATATAACTTGTTCTTGTAAATTGCTTTGTCTTGAGGTTTAGAAAAGAACTTTTTAAATGCAAATCTTTATTCTCAATATTTCAATTCTATTTGAACTCCAAGAAAGTAGAGATTACCACAATCTTCACCAGATTTTAACATGACAAATAAACAGCTATTTAAAATGAAGAATGTTCAATTTTCTCACACATGACTTGCATGAGAGAATGTTTTATTGGAAAGATCTTATTTGAAGACTTTGACTTTAATGGTGAATCACAATGTCAACTTAATATACTGCATATTAGAGGAATAAAAATTGTCTTGAGTGAAAAAGAAAGTCTAATGAAATCCTGGAATATATTTAGTCATATTTATATCACTATTTATGCATGAATATTTTTGAGTTGACTTCCTGCTTTTCATGTACATTTTCTAAGTCTGGGCCCAGGCCACTCCTTGAAGTAGTGCCTTGGAAGCAGTGTTGCATATATAATCAGTAGCTCTCTGGGACTAATCATATTCAAGTGCAATTAAAACCTGTAAAATAATAGCATTTGGTTTCCTTTCTATACTACTTTAAAAAACAGCCCAGTTCTACCTGTTTATTTCATTTACAATTGAGATACCAAATAGAAATGAAAATTACCAGAATCTCACAAGATACTTAATTATGCATAAATCAATGTGCAGAAATAACAGTAACCCTTTATAGCAAACAGTCAATTTTTGTATGGCTCTGTTGTTTAGGAATATTTTTACTTTGCATAAAGATGCCATTTTACAAGAGTTTCCCAAGACACAATGTTAATTAAAAATAATCTTCAAAAAATTGTATCTCCTGAACCTTTCAAATCATTAATACTGTACTGGTTTACGTAACATCAATTTCCTTCCATGTTCCAAATGTTGGAAACTTGAAAACAGCTGTGGTAAAGGTTTGCTGACCTGCATTGCAACAATAATATAGCCTTTATTCTTTTATCTGCTTTGTTTAAACATACAGTTGAATAGCTATATCAAATGCAATAAAAGTTTAATTAACTACCACCATGGTGCAACTGGGTGTAAGTCCCTTGTCTCTTCCATTGCAGATATCTACCAAACAAGTAAGTTTTCAGAGAAACAGAAGAAATGAAGATCCTCCTCTTAACTTTGCTGTCATTCAGCACTTCTAATGAGATGGTAAGAGATTATAATCAGTAAAACTATTTAAACAGGAAAAAAATAATATGAAGAAAAAAAGCAAACAACTAGTTTCTTTTCCACCATTATACTGACCATGTTCCTTAATCAGTTTCCTGAATAATTGTCAGTATTGGTTCCTCTTGGCACAAAACACATACTGCTGACTCTTCTGCTTCTCTTTCCAGTTGTTGAAAGTGCCTTAAAACATGAGCTAAAGTTAAAGCTTAAAAAAGTTAAGGCATTGACTTGGTTTTATTTTATTTACAGGATAGTTTAACCAGAAATATTAATAATTCCTTTTGTGACTCATCGCATTTTAAATTATATCAGTATAAGCTATCTTTCCACTACCTTGTGAGAAGTAATCAGCTGCTTCTTAGATTTCAGGTTTTTTTTCATCTCCTTTTGTTACTTAGCATTTAATCTCTGTATCATACCATACACTCATTTTGTTTGCTCAAGGTCATAATGCTTTTTTATTCTGTTACAAATCAGCAACAATGAATATATAATTGAGGCAGGTTTTTTTTATAACAAATAAAACATTTATTAAACACAGTAAAAACCCACAAGTAAACAAATGACTAACGTAACCGGAAGTTAGCTGCGACACGGCAGCTCGAACAGTTCTTAAAGCATAAATGCGAAAGTCCAAAATGATTTACAGTCCGTTAAAGGAGAGGCTTTCATTGATAATAAATTCTCTTATGATCATAGTAGCTCTTCTAGGAACATCTGGAAACAAATCCTTATATTTAAAAATTAATTGTTTCATTTGTTGTTTCTACTCTGGTTGTAAATGTTCTAATTTCTCATCAATATTTTCCAGAATGGTTGAGTTTGGTAACCTGGCAGAAACAATGTTGGGTTCAGAATGAGTTTCAAATGAATTATCCATTATGTCTCTAGTGAGATCAAACTTATTATCATTGACCACAACAGTCATAGTAGCAGACTGTTTCTCATATTTATATGGCAAAGTTGTGTTGGTCTTCTATGATCTGGAGTTTTTATCATGTAATCCACCTCATTGACTTTAGACACAATTTCGTAAGGACCATGAAATCTAGCTTGTAAAGGATTCGTTTGCACTGGGAAAAGAACCAGCACTATCTCCAGGTTTAAACGTCCTCATCCTTCTTTATCATACCAGGTTTTCATTTTCTCCTGAGCCAATTTTAAATTTTCCCTAGCTAAACTACAAGCTTTATGTAACCTGTCCTTGAATTTCAAAACATAGTCCAACAAATTAGTGTGTACCTGTTTATTAATCTATTGTTCTTTTAATAAGGCCTCTAACTCAATGCCCAAATACAAGTTCAAATGGACTGAAACCTAAGGATTCTTGTACCGATTCCCTTACTGCAAATAGAAGTTTATACCCTCATCCCAATCACTTTCATTTTCCACACAATATGTCCTAATCATATTCTTGAGGGTAGAATTAAACCTCTCCAAGGCACCTTGCGATTCTGGATGGAATGCAGATGAAGTGATTTGCTTAGCTCCCAATTTATAAACTATCTGTTGAAACAATCCAGACATAAAGTTACTGCCTTGATCAGATTGTATTTCCTTAGGTAACCCAAAATAAGTGAAGAATTTTATAAGCGCCTTTGTTACAGTTTTAGCTGTTATATTCCTAAGTGGTACTGCCTCTGGAAACCTAGACGCAGTGCACATGATAGTCAACAAGTACTGATAACCAGTTTTTGTCTTTGGTAATGGTCCTACACAATCTATAATAATTTTAGAAAATGGTTCACCAAATGCTGGAATAGGTTGCAATGGAGCCACTGGTGTAACTTGATTTGGTTTACCCACAATTTGGCAAGTATGGCACGTTCTACAAAACATCGCCACATCTTTTCTTAAACCAGGCCAGTAAAAATGTTTTAAAATCTTGTCCACAGTTTTCCTTACCCCTTGATGTCACCTAAGGGCACATTATGAGCTAAAGTTAAAATCTCACTTCGATAAACTTTAGGGACAACTACCTGGTAAACAATATTCCATTCCTCACTTGCAGGAATTGTAGGTGATCTCCACTTCCTCATCAATGCTCCTTTTTCAAAATAATATCCTACTGGCACCTTCTCAATTTCACTATCTGGTAGAGCTTGTTCTTTTAATTTTATAATCTTAGGATGTCACGAGCTGGAGGCAAGGGTGCTGGGAGAGGACCCACAAGCAGGACACAAACACGTCTTTCTTAGGTACAATAAAATAGCGTTTATCACTCGCTACACAGAAAATTGGGAACTGAAGGAGGACAAAGAGGAACACGAACCTCGGACTAGGGGACTAGGGACCTGGATCGCCACGGACCTGGGGCTTGGAAACTGGGATCACCGCGGCCATGACTTGGACAGTGGGAACATGGACAGCCACGGCCGTTGGTCTTGGACAGTGGGAATATGGGCAGCCTTGGACCTTGGACTTGGACAGTGGGAACATGGGCAGCCTTGGACCTTGGACTTGGACAGTGGGAACATGGACAGCCACAGCCCTTGGACTTAGACAGTGGGAACATGGACAGCCGCGGACCTTGGACTTAGACAGTGGGAACATGGACAGCCGCAGCCCTTGGACTTAGACAGTGGGAACATGGACAGCCGCGGACTTTGGACTTGGACAGTGGGATCATGGATCACCACAGCCAGAAACATGGACGTCAAAACACAGGACAAGGAACCTTGAGCCAGGACTCCTCCTTCAGATCAGGCATTGAGCCGGGACTCTTCTTCAAGGGGACAGATGTGGACACAGGCCATGAACATCGAGCCAGGACTCCGCCTTCAACTCAGGCACCGAGCCGGGACTCTTCTACAAGGGGTAGACACAGACAATGGGCATGAACGTCGAGCCAGGACTCCGCCTTCAGATCAGGCACCGAGCTGGGACTCTTTGAGGGGTAGACACGGACAATGGGCATGAACGTCAAGTCAGGACTCCACCTTCAACTCACCCCTGGCAGATTGACCTTGCCCAGACCCACTCTGGCGAAGGAAGGTGAATTGCTGGTATTCCGATGTGGGCTGGATAACTCTGGCTTGTCGTAGCGACGGCAACTTCTTAACATTCGCGCCCCGAATGGCTAAAATCAGGGGCTTATAAGCTGCTGGTTTGGGTCGAGAGTAGATCACCTTAATTGCCGAGCTCAAGGGACATGTGAAACGGAATTAGAAGGGAACAAAGAGTCAATGGTCCAGATCATAATGCAACCTAACTGAATTTAAAGGGGAACCGATCCGGACCATGATACAGGACCTCTTCTCTGCTCTGCTATCATCTCCTTCCGAGACAGAGATAGATCTTCATAGTCAGACTTACTCCAAGAATCTTGTTCAAACAATGAAGGTAAGAAAGTTTCTGACACATCCTCAAAACTCGAATCCTGAGTTGAACAGTTATGAGTAACAATCTCATTCTGCGCATCAATCTTTTTAGCCATAGCCTCTAGTCACAACACAGGAAGAATCTGTGTTAGAATCCGTCTGTGGTTCCTCTGACTCAATTGTCAAATGCTCTTCAGGAAAAACTTGTCCACCTGCCAAGTCATTACCTAACAATAAAGAAATATCCTTCACAGGTAAGCTAGGCTGTAGTCCTACTTTAACAAGTCCTGTAACTAACCCTGACTTTAAATTTACTTTATGTAAATGTACAGGCATAAGGGCACTCCCAACACCTTGTATATAATTTACCTCACCAGTATCAGACTCTTCATTAAACTTTAACACTCTATCTAACATCAATGATTGCAAAGCTCCAATATCCCTAAGAATTTTTATTGGCACCGGAGTAGATCCTTCTTCCAAGGATACAAACCCTTCAGTTATAAAATGTTCATATCCCCTTTTAACTTGGTCAGACTCTAACAAAACCTCATTTGTGTTTATCAAACCCTGTGATTTTACAGGTGTTTTAGTATGTTGCACACAAACATCTGAGCCTGCTTCCTTCTCTTTCTTTTTCAATCAGAAACAGTTAGCTATTACATGACCAGATTTCTTACAATAATTACAAATGGGACCAAACTGTCTTTCCTTCACAGGTTTTCCTTCCTCTTTACCCTTCTCACCAACTTCTGATTTAATTTCTGATTTACCTTGAGTCTCAGTGTTATTTTTCCTTTTAAAAGTTCTACCCTGAGAAAATTTATTCTTATGAATTAAAATATACTCATCAGCTAATTTAGCAGAGTCCTGCAATGTATCAATGTCTGTCTCATTTAAGTATGTCCTTACTTCAACAGGAATGCTTCTTTTAAATTCTTCCATTAAAATCAGCTCTTTCAATTTATTATAGTCCCCATTTACATTTTTAGAGGAAATCCATCTGTCAAAACACACAGCTTTATCATAGGCAAACTCCACATACGTTTTCTCCACAGATTTCTGAATCTTTCTCTATACACTTCTGGGACCAACTCATATGCACTCAATATCTGCTGTTTCACAATATCATAATCAAGCGCTTGCTCAGCAGTTAAAGCTGCATAAACCTGTTGTGCTTTGCCTTTAATTACACTCTGCAACAACACTGACCATTTCTCTTTCGGCCACTCTGAAATCAGAGCAATCGCTTCAAAATGTTGGAAATATTTTTCTACTTCTGTTTCACAAAAAGGAGAAACCAATTTATTTTCCTGACTAACAACAAACGTTTTCTTAGAACCAGGAGACTGATTCTCAGACCTTAATTCTGCCATTGCATATTCAAATTCCCTCTTTTTATTTTCAGCTTCTAACCTACAATGCTCCAAGTCCGCTTTACTTTGTTCCAACTTCATTTGTTCGATTTGTAACTGCATCTCTAGAGTACTTATCGGAAACTAATCTAAAACTGACTCATCAAAATCTCCTGAATCTACATAGTGTGACGCGACTTTTCTCTGTATTAGAGCCTTTGATGTAGACCTCGAGATATCTTTAAGTTCCAATCTATTAGCAATCTCAAATACATTTTTTTCCGCCTTCACTAACAACTCTGCGTTAGGCGAAGCCAGAAAGTCATCAATATTCATTGTTGCCGAATACCACTCACAAGCCAATCAAACAAAAGAATTGAGTATCTCCCTTTTCCAAAACACCGATCAAAAATTAAACAAGCATTTAAACTCAAAAATAGTTCATCCCACGAGCCCCCATTTGTTACAAATCAGCAACAATGAATATATAATCGAGGCAGGGTTTTTTTTTATAACAAATAAAACATTTATTAAACACAGTAAAAACCCACAAGTAAACAAACGACTAATGTAACCGGAAGTCAGCTGCGATACGGCAGCTTGAACAGTTCTTAAAGCGGTACTGCGAAAACAGTTCTCAAAGTAGTAATGCGAAAGACCAATATGATTTACAGTCTGTTAAAGGAAAGGCTTTGGTTGATAATAAATTCTCTTTCGTGGCGTTACGGCTTAGCCCAGTCGAAGTATGAAAGAATTTACGATGAAGAACAATGAAACAGCTTAAAGGCACTGACCTTTCTTTGGCAAAACTTTACCCAGCCCTCTATTCTTCTGGCAGAACAGGGGTTATCATGGGCATAGCTGACGAATTCCTTCCGAATGAGGATCAAACAAGGTCGAACCTGCTTTACCGTCGAAATCAACTTTCCTCAAACTTTAACTTCCTGAACTTCAAATCTTCACTCTCCAATGACTGGACTGGCAGTAATATGGCAAAACTGCTGGCAATAACCTTTAAGAATTAAAACAGAAAGTAAAACTCCACTCTTAAATGAAACTGCGTCATAACATCGGAATACGCAGCAGCGTGGAATCAGTAGCGAATTCAGCCACGAACTGTCCACGTCACAGGGTGGGGTTCTCCTTTTATACCTGGTTGAAAAAACTATCACATGACCTCTCACTGGTGGGAAAATGACATCACTCCCCCATCACAAGACCATCACCTCATGTCCAGCATAACTTCAATTACATCATGGCCACGTGACAGGTACAAGACACCCACGGGTACTATTCATATTAGCAATTATAAATGCAGAAGACTTTTCAGCCAATTTAATTCTAACTGGCACAGTAAAGTGGCATTGCTTTCCTCCTTTCCACTGTGGTATCCAGAAAGAGGGGATACTGTTGTGGTATTCCCTCAGAAAAAAGACAACTGATGCTGTTTTGTTCCTGAATATTTGCATTAAATAGACTGAACAAACTTCACATGTTCTTGTTAGCATAAAGGAAAAATGTTAACAGATAGTACTTTTCTGTCTAGAAACTAATTCTCCACATTAAATATTTTGTGTACAGAAATTTCTGATATCTGTTATTAAAGTAATCAGTCATATTGAGTTTGCACATACCACCTTTGCAGTTTCAATTAAAATCCAATTCAATATTCCCACCAAGGTTCAAAAGAATTCTTAGTCAAATAGTTTATTTTTTTATTTGATCCCTAACCATCTGATAAGCATGACACTTCTCTGGCTGAAAGTTCCTTAGTAATTAGTTTTCAAAACACATAATCCTATTCTGAGCTCTTGACCGCTTATCCTTTGTTTGTACTCTCTTCAGTCCTTGAATGTCTCTTGTTTCTTATTGATCAAGATATTTCAGTGATAAGTACTTGTAACATATTATGTTTTGTAGCTTTTCCTTATTGTGCTGGGACTTTAACTTGTAAATTCTACTTTCAGTGGCAACCTTAAAATGACTGGACTGTTGTAAAACCATATTTATTTCAGTTTAGTAATGTTTGAAATCAACAGGATCACCTATTTTATTACATCATAGGAGGCTGTATGGCCCATCAAGCCTAGGCAAGTTCACGGAGCAAACAATTCTCTAATTTTCCCTGCAACCTTTTTCCCCATCGCCTCAATACCAATTCTACCACCTATTTACACTCAGGGAAATTTACAGCAACCAGTTAATCTACCAACCTACACGTCTTTGGAATGTGGGAAAATGTGTGCACGATCAAGGGGGAGCATCACGCTGGCAGCATAGTCCTAACCTCTGTGTCATTGTTCAACTCTGGTATGTCTGATTCTACAGTCATGAATGAAGTTAACCCTTAACAACTCCTCTGTCGGGGGAAAATGGGGATGACAATGCCAGTATTACCATCAATGTCCTTTCAACAACTTAAAATAAATATGGCTTTATAACAATCCAGTCATCTTAGGGTTACCACCAAGAATAGAATTTGCAAGTTAAATTACAAAAAAGAGAAAATCTTCAGATGCTGGAAATCTGTTCAACACGCACAAAATGCTGGAGGAACTCAGCAGGGCAGGCAGGCAGCATCTATGGAAAAGAGTACAGCCAATGTTTCGGGCCAAGAGTCTTCAGCAAGACGAGAAAAAAAGCTGAGGTATAGAATTAACAGGTGGGAGGAAGGGAGAGAGAAACACAAGGTGATAGGTGAAATCTGCAGCGGGGGGTGGGGATGAAGTAAAGAGCTGGGAAGTTTATTGGTGAAAGAGATACAGGGCTGGAGAAGGGGGAGTCTGACAGAAGAGGACAGAAAGAAAGAAAGAAAAGGGGGAGGAGCACCAGAGGGAAGCAATAGGCGGGCAAGGAGATAAGGTGAGAGAGAGAAAAGGGATGGGGAATGGTGTAGGGGGGTGAGGAAGGCATTAGCGGAAGGTCGGGAAATTGATGTTCATGCCATCAGGTTGGATGCTACCCAGACAGAATATAAGGTGTTTTTCCTCCAACCTAAGTATGGCCTCATAACAACAGTGGAAGAGGCAACGATAGGCATATCAGAATGGGAATGGGAAGTGGAATTAAAATGTGTGGCCACTGAGAGATCCCGCTTTTTCAGGCAGACGGAGTGTAGGTGCTCGGCAAAGCGTCTCCAAATCTATGTCAGATTTCACTGATATACAGGAGCCACAGTATATGACCCCAACCGACTCAAAGGTGAAGTGTCTGTTTGGGGTCCTGAATGGTAGTGAGGGAGGAAGTGTAGGGGCAGGTGTAGCTCTTGTTCCATTTGCAAGGGTAAGTGCCAGGAGGGAGATCAGTGGAGAGAGACAAATGGACAAGGGAGTTGCATAGGGAGCGATCCCTCCAGAAAGCAGTAAGTGGGAGAGGGGGAGAAAGATGTGCTTGGTGGTGGGATCCTGTTGGAGATGGCACAAGTTGCGGAGAATTATGTGCTGGATGCAGAGGCTGATGGGGTGGTAGGTGAGAACAAGAGAAATCATATCCCTGGCAGGGTGGCGGGAGGATGGAGTGAGAGCGGACATGTGTGAAATAGAAGAGATGCAGTTGAGGGCAGCATTGATGGTGGAGGAAGTGAAGCCCCTTTCTTCAAAGAAGGAAGACAAATCCTTCGTTCTGGAATGAAATGCCTCATCCCAAGAGTAGATGCAGCAGAGACGGAGGAATTGAGAAAAGGGGATGGTATTGTTTTAAGTAACAAGGTGGGAGGAGGTATAGTCCAGGTAGCTGTGAGAGTCTGTGGGTTTGTAATAGACAACAATAACTAAGCTGTGTCCAGAGATGGAGACAGTGAGATCAAGACAGAGGAGGGCGGTGTCAGAAATGGACCAGGTAAATTTGAGGACAGGGTGGAAGTTGGAGGCAAAGTCGATGAAGTCAACGAGTTCAGCATGGGTGTAGGAACTAGCACCAATGCAGTCATCGATGTAGCATAAGAAAGGTGCGGGACAGTCACCAGTGTAAACTTGGAATATAGACTGTTCCACATAGCTGATAAACAGGCAGGCATAGCTGGGACCCATATGAATGCCGATGGCTACACCTATTGTTTGAAGGAAGTGGGAGGAGCCAAAGGAGAAATTATTTAGAGTGAGGACAAGTTCTGCTAGGAGGAGCAGAGTGGTGGTGGAAGGAAACTGGTAGTGTCTGGCGTCCAGAAAGAAATGGCAAGGGTTGAGGACTTCCTGTTGGGGGATGGTGGTGTGGAGGGGCTGGACATCCATAGTAAAAATAAGTTGAAGGGGGCCAGGGAACCTGAAATCATTGAAAAGATCCAGAGCGTGTGAAATGTCATGGATGTAGGTAGGAAGGGAATGAACCAGAGGGAACAAAATAGAGCCGAGGTATGCAGATATTCAAAAGGGCAAAGAATGCACGACTGAAGGTGCTGTATTTAAATGCGTGTAGCATTCGGAATAAAGTGGACGATTCGTGGCACAAATAAAGGTTAGTCGGTATGACATTGTGGACATCATTGAGTCATGGCTGAAAGAAGCCTGCAATTGGGAGCTTAACATCAAAGGATATGCTTTGTATTGAAAGGACAAGCAGGAAGGCATAGGTGGATATGTGGCTCTATTGGTCAGAGATGGAATTACATCTTTAGAAAGAGGTGACATAGGATCAAAGAATGTTAAATCTTTATGGGTGGAGTTAAGAAACTGCAAGGGTAAAAAAAAAATATGGGAATCATATATAGGCCTCCAAATAGCAGCCAAAGTGTGGGGTTGAGGTTGCAAAGGGAGCTGGAAAAGGCATGTAATAAGGGTAAATATACAATTGTAATGAGTGATTTCAATATGCAAGGGGATTGGGAAAATCAGGTTGGGGTTGGATCACAAGAGAGGGAACTTGTTTTTAGAGCAGCTTGTGCTTCAGCCTACTCAAGGAAAGGCTATCTTAGATTGGGTGTTGTGTAATAACCCTAACCTTATTAGGAGAAAGTGATCATAATATGATTGAATTCATACTGCAATTTGAGAGGGAGAAGCACAAGTCAGATGTATCAGTATCGCAATGGAATAAAGGGAATTACAGAGGCATGAGAGAGGAGCTTGCCCGGATAGATTGGAGGAGGATACTGGCAGGGATGATGGCAGAGCAGAAGTGGCTGAAGTTTCTGAGAATAAGTCACAAGATGCAGGATAACTATGTCCCACAGAAGAAGATGATCGCATAAAAGTCAAGGAAAGGGCATATAAGGTAGTAAAAGTGAGTGGATGATTGGGAAGCTTTTTAAAATCCAACAAAAGGAAACTAAAAAAAGCATACCAATCCTCATAGAGGGATCAGAAGTGGAGAGAGTAAGCAGTTTCAAGCTCCTGGGTGTCAAGATCTCTGAGGACCTAACCTGGTCCCAACATAACGATGCAGCTATAAAGAAGGCAAGACAATGGGTATACTTTGTTAGGAGTTTGAAGAGATTTGGTATGTCAACAAAAACACTCAAAAACTTCTATAGATGTACTGTGGAGAGCATTCTGACAGGCTGCATCACTGTCTGGTATGGGGGTGGTGGGGGGGGCTACTGCACAGGACCAAAAGAAGCTGCAGAGGGTTGTAAGTTTAGTCGGCTCCAGCTTGGGCCCTAGCCTACAAAGTATCCAGGACATCTTCAAGGAGCAGTGTCTCAGGAAGGCAGCATTCATTATTAAGGACCCTCAGCACCCAGGACATGCCCTTTTGTCACTGTTACCATCAGTTAGGGGGTACAAAAGCCTGAAGGCACACACTCAGCATTTCAGGAACAGCTTCTTCCCCTCTGCCATCCAATTCCTAAATGGACATTGAAACCTTGAACACTATTTCACTTTTTTAATATATATTATTTCTGATTTTGCATAATTTTTAGAAGAACACTACAGCACAGTACAGGCCCTTCAGCCCTTCATGTTGTGCTGACCCATATAATCCTTTAAAAAAGTACTAAACTCACACTACCCCATAACCCTCCATTTTTCTTTCATCCATGTGCCTGTCCAAGAGGCTTTTCAATACCCCTAATGTTTTAGCCTCCACCATTATCCCTGGCAAGTCATTCCAGGCACTCACAACACTCTGTGTAAAAAACTTACCCCTGATGTCTCCCCTAAATTTCCCTCCCCTAATTTTGTACATATGCCCTCTGGTGTTTGCTATTGGTGCCCTGGGAAACAGGCACTGACTATCCACCCTATCTATGCCTCTCATAATCTTGTAGACCTCTATCAAGTCCCCTCTCATTCTTCTACGCTCCAAAGAGAAAAGTCCCAGCTCTGCTAACCTTGCTTCATATGACTTGTTCTCCAAATCAGGCAGCATCCTGGTAAATCTCCTCTGCACCCTCTCCATAGCTTCCACATCCTTCCTATAATGAGGTGACCAGAATTGAACACAATACTCTAAGTGCGGACTCACCAGAGATTTGTAGAGTTGCAACATGACCTCTCTACTCTTGAACTCAATCCCCCTGTTAATGAAGCCTAGCATCCCATAGGCCTTCTTAACTACCCTATCAATGTGCAGTGACCTTGAGGGATGTATGGATTTGAACCCCAAGGTCCCTTTGTTCATCCACACTCTTAAGTAACTGACCATTACTCCTGTACTCAGTCTTCTGGTTTGTCCTTCCAAAATGCATTACCTCACACTTGTCTGGATTGAACTCCACCTGCCATTTTTCTGCCCAACCCTGCAGCCTGTCTACATCCTCTTATAACCTTCAACAACCTGCAGCTCCATCCACAACTCCTCCAATCTTCATGTCATCCGCAAACTTACTCACCCATTCTTCTGCCTCTACATCCAGGTAATTTATAAAAATCACAAAAAGCAGGGGTCCCAGGAAAGATCCCTACAACACTCCACTAGTCACCGACCTCCAGGCAGAATACTTTCCTTCCACAACTACCCTCTGCTTTCTTCCTTTAAGCCAATTTTTTATCCAAACAGCCAAGGTTCCACCTATCCCATGCCTCATGACTTTCTGGATGAGTCTCTCATGAGGAACCTTGTCAAATGCTTTGCTGAAGTCCATGTAGACCACATCCACTGCCCTACCCTCATCAACTTCTTTTGTTACCTCTTCAAAAACTCAATCAGGCTCGTGAGGCACGATCTTCCCTTCACAAAGCCATGTTGACTATCCATGATTAGACTATACTTCTCCAAATGCTCATAGATCCTATCCTTAAGAATCCTTTCCAGTAGTTTGCATACCACTGACGTAAGACTCACTGGTCTATAGTTCCCAGGTTTCTCCCTATTACCTTTTTTAAACAAGGGAACTACATTTGCCATTCTCCAGTCCTCCGGCACTTCCCCTGCAGCCAAAGAGGATTCAAAGATCATGGCTAATGCTCCTGCGATCCCTTCTCTCAATTCCCACAACAACCTGGGGTGTATCATATCCGGCCCTGGGGATTTATCAATCTTAATGTTTTTAAGAAGATCCAGCACTTCTTCTTCCCTAATCTCCACCTTGTCCAGCACACAGGCCCGCTTTACTTCGACCTCATCCTGATCAAGATCCTTTTCACTTGTGAATACTGAAGCAAATTATTCATTTAGGACCTCCCCAACCTCCTCCGCCTCCAGGCACATGTTGCCCTCTTTATCCTTTAGCGGTCCCACCTTCGTTCTCGTCATCCTCCTATTCTTCACATACGCATAGAATGCCTTGGGGTTCTCCTTAATCCTACATGCCAAGGCCTTCTCATGCCCCCTTCAAGCTCTCCTAAGTCCTTTCTTTAGCTCCTTCCTGGCTACCCTATATTTTTCATAAGCCCCTCCTACTTCCTGCTTCACATATCTAACATATGCTTCTTTTTTCCTCTTGACGAGTTGCCTCACATGTTTCGTCAGCCACAGTTCCCTTTTCCTACCATTTTTTCCTCGCCTCAGTGAGACAAACCTATCCTGAACCCAGCTCGTGGTCCCTAAACTTCTCCCATATTACTTCTGTGCTTTCCCCTTTGAACATCTGTTTCCAATTTACTCTCGCTAGTTCCTGCCTCATCCCTTCAAAGTTAGCCTTTCCTCAGTTAAGCACTTTACCATTTCATCTGATTTTATCCCTTTCCATAGCTATGCTGAAGCTAAGGGAGTTGTGGTCACTGTCACCAAAATGCTCCCCCACCAAGAGGTCTGTCACCTGACCAGGTTCATTACCCAGAACTAGATCCAGTATAGCCTCTCCTCTTGTCAGCCGGTCCACATACTGTGTCAGGAATCCTCCTTGAACACACCTGACAAATTCAGCCCCATCTATCCCCCTTGCACTCAGGAGGTACCAGTCAATATGAGGGAAGTTGAAATCACCCATAACTACTACTCTGTATTTCCTGCTCCATTCTAAAATCTGCCTGCTAATCTGCTCCTCGGTGTCCCGAGGGCTATTTGGAGGCCTATAGACTACTCCCAGCACAGTGATTGATCCCTTCCTATTTCTGACTTCCACGCAGACTGATTCCATGGACACTCCTTCTGCAGCGTCCTCCTTTTCTATAGCCGTGATACTATCCCTGACCAGTAATGCCACTCCCCCCCCCCCCTTTTCTACCTCCCATCCTATTCCTTTTAAAACACCTGAACCCTGGGACCTGCATCATCCAATCCTGCCCTTCCTCCAACCAAGTTTCAGTAACGGCCACAACATCGTAGTTCCATGTACTAATCCATGCTCTAAGTTCATTCTCCTTGTTCCTAATACTCCTAGCATTGAAATAGACACACTTCAATCCCTTTAACTGGCTACAACTATGTTCTGTCCCCTGCCCGTTCTTCCTCATCAACTCCGAACTCTTAGCATCATGCCCTTGTCCTTCTACCTTAATCCCTACACTCACATTCTGATTCCCACCCCCCTGCCAAACTAGTTTAAATCCTCCCCAACAGCTCTATCAAACCTGCCCACCAGAATATTGGTTCCCCTGGGATTCAAGTGCAACCTGTCCTTTTTGTACAGGTCACACCCACCTCAAAAGAGGTCCCAATGATCCAGAAATCTGAATCCCTTCCCCCTGCTCCAATCCCTCAGCCACGCATTTATCCTCCACCTCATTCTATTCCTATTCTCACTGTCGCGTGGCATAGGCAGTAATCCCGAGATTACTACCTTTGAGGTCCTGCTTTTCAACTTCCTTCCTAATTCCCTGTAGTCTTCTTTCAGGACCTCTTCCCTTTTCCTACCTATGTCATTGGTACGAATATGTACCATGACCTCTGGCTGTTCTCCCTCCCACCGCAGGGTATCTTGGACGCGATCAGAAACATCCCGGACCCTGGCACCTGGGAGGCAAACTACCATCCGAGTTTCTTTCCTGCATCTACAGAATTGCCTGTCAGAACCCCTGACTATAGAGTCCCCTATCACTGCTGCCTTCCTCTTCCTTTCCCTACCCTTCTGAGCCACAGGGCCAGACCCTGTGCCAGAGGCACGGCCACTGTCGCTTCCCCCAGTTAGGCTGTCCCCCCCCCCCCAACAGTACTCAAACAGGAGTACTTATTGTCAAGGGGTACAGCCACAGGGGTACTCTCTAGTACCTGACTCTTCCCCTTCCCTCTCCTGACTGTGACCCATTTCTCTGTCCCCCATGGCCCTGGAGTGACCACCTGTCGGTAACTCCTCTCTATCACCTCCTCACTCTCCCTGACCAGACGAAGGTCATCAAGCTGCAGCTCCAGTTCCCTAACACAGTCCCTTAGGAGTTGCATCTCGATGCACCGGGTGCAGATATGGCCGTCCGGGATGCCGGGCAACTCCGGGACCTCCCACATCTGACACTGACCACAGAAAACTGGCCTCACACACATACTACCTCCTATTGCAATCAACAACTGCCTCACCTCTTCCCGTTACCGCCAAAGCCCTTTCACTCCGCTGCCCGCTGGATATGGCTGCCTTCTTTTTAAACTGTTCGCGCTCAACTGGCTGACGTCACGCGCCTGTGCAGTCCGGCCTCTCTCTTCCCCCGAGAACTCAAAATGTCTTCCCGCTGGAAATCCTTAGGTGCTCTCCTGCTGCCTTCTTGTTCCGAATCAATCAATTGAATTTTAATCAATTCAATAGACATAAACTGTAATGGATTTACTTTTTTATTTATTTCTATTTTTTCTTCTATATTATATATTGTATTGAACTGCTGCTGCCAAGTTAACAAATTTCAGGACACATGCCGGTGATAATAAACCTGATACTGATACTGTAAGAAGGGAAAGATTAAATATGAGGGCAGACTAGCCAATAATATAAAGCAGGATACCAAACTTTTTTCAGTTATACAAAGAGTAAGAGGGATGTGAGAGTTGATATTGGACCACTGGAAGATGATACTGGTGAGGTAGTAATGGGGGACAAAGAAATGGCAGATGAACCTAATGGGTATTTTGCATCAGTCTTCACTGTGGAAGGCACTAGCAGTGTGCCAGGCATCCATGAGTGTCAGGGAGATGGAGTAAGTGTCATTGCTATTACAAAGGAAAAAGTGCTAGGCAAAATAAAAGGTCTTAATGTGGATAAGTTACCTGGACCAGATGGACTACATTCCAAAGTCCTGAGAGTGATTGCTGAAGAGATAATAGATGCATTGGTCATGATCTTTCATGAATCTCTTGACTCTGACATGGTCCCAGAGGACTGGAAGATTGCAAATGTCACTCCACTCTTTAAGAAGGGAGGAAGGCAAAAGAAAGGAAATTATAGGCCAGTTGGCCTAACCTCAGTGGTTGGGAAAGTGTTGGAGTCTAATATTAAGTTTAATGATAAAATAAGTCAAAGTTAGCATGGTTTCTGTAAAGGGAAATCTTGCACAACAAATTTGTTAGAGTTCTTCGAGGAAGTAACAAGCAGGGTTGACAAATGAGAGGCAATAGTTCTCATTTACTTGGATTTTCAGAAGGTGATATGGTGCCACATGTGAGGCTGCTTAACAAAATAAAATTCTATGGTGTTACAGGAAAGGTACTGGCATGGATAGCAGAATGGCTGACAGGCAGGAGACAGTGAGTGGGAATAAAGGGAGCCTTTTCTGGTTGGCTGCCAGTGACTAGTGGTGTTCCTCAGGGGTCAGTGTTTAGATTGCTGGTTTTCACATTGTTTGTCAATGGATTTGATGACTTTGTGACAAAGTATGCAGATGATACAAAGATAGATGGAGGGGTTGGTAGGGCTGAGGAAACAATACAATTGCAGCAAGACTTAGCCAAATTGAAAGAATGGGCAAAAGAGTGGCAGATGGAATACAGTGTTGGGGAATGTATAATATTGTATTGTGGTAAAAGGAACTATTATCTAAATGGGGAGAGGGTTCAAACATCAGAGCTGCAGGGGACTTAGGAATCCTCATGCAATACTCCCAAAAGGTTAATTTACAGGTTGAGTCTGTAGTAAAGGAGGTAAATGCAAATGTTGGCATTTATTTCAAGGGGAATAGAATATAAAAGCAAGGAGATAATGCTGAGCCTTTATAAGACACTAGTCAGCTGCACTTGGAGTATTGTCAACAGCTTTGGGCTCCATATCTCAGAAATGACATGTAATCATTGGAAGGTCCAGAGGAGGTTCACGAGAATGATTCCAGAAATGAAAAGGTTAACATATGAGGAGCATTAGACAGCTTTGGGCCTGTATTCACTGGAATTTCGAAGAATGCGGGGGGATCTCATTGCAACCTATCAAATGTTGAAAGGACTAGATAGGGTGGATGTGGAGAGGATGTTTTCTATGGTGGGGCTATCCAGAACTAGAAGGCACAGCTCAAAAACTGAGGGGCAACCCTTTAGAAAAGAGGTAAAGAGGATTTTTTTAGCCAGACAGTAGTAAATCTGTGAAATATTCTGCCACAGACTGTGATAGAGGCCAAGTTTGTGCGTATATTTAAGGCAGAAGTTGATCATTTCCTGATTGGTCAGGGCATCAAAGGATATGGCGAGAAGGCAGGTGTATGGGATTGAGCAATATCTGTCTCATTCATCAGGATATCGCAGAGAGTTTCCATTATATTTAAGGAACAGACTTTTCTTTCAACAGAATTAGAAATAAAATTGACTTCAATTTCCTTATCATGTTTAAACCAGCAAAAGCAAGCCATTTCTTTATTGATAAGCTATGTACGTACAATTAAATATGATCTATTTTAAATAAGCTATGTTGCTTTTTTATGAATTGAAAAACATATCTTTTTGTTTCAGAATCTGTTGCATTACAGAAAGATGCACAATACAAGCAAAGCAGGTAGGCTACAGTTCAATGGATGCAAAAGGTTTGGTTTAATCTTAAGCAAATGCAAACTGAAGCACCTTAACAGGCAATCATATACAATTTATAAAATAAATGCTTAACTAAGGCAAAAGTAGTGATTTATTTAAAGGTCAGACATTGTTTCTACTAATTAATCTTTAGACAGGTCTCTCGCAGGTCGGTGACGTTTGTTTAAAACAATAGGAACAGAAGGAACAAGCAGGCAGCCATTGTTGGGAGTAGGACAGTGGTGAGAGTAGGAATATCAGGCTTTGACTCGAAAGAGGCATTAGCTCTGGGTAAGCTTCTGTTAAGGTTCCCTTTTTGTTTTCTCTTACTGTAGTAAATGGCTGTTGTGTGTTCTTCATACCAGATGTTGGAGTCCTGGGCAACCCAAAGTCTCCCAGGGAACTATATCTGCATGATTTTCCACTTTCCACTTGGCATGATTAACTTATTATTACTTAATTATTTATGGTTTTATAATGCTATATTTCTTCACTATTCTTGGTGGTGCGGCTGTAATGAAACCCAATTTCCCTTGAGATCAATAAAGTATGTCTGTCTGTCTGTGAAGTGAATCCAGCTGCAACTCCTTCAAGACTGTGTTAGGGATCTGGAGCAGCAGCTGGATGAACTTTGGTTTGTACGGGAGAGTGAGGAGATAATCAATCAGTTACAGGGATGGAGTCACCCTGAAGTTGCAGAAGGTGAGTAGCTGGGTGACTGTCAGGAGAAATAGACATATAGAAATAGAAATATTTCCCTCAAAAATAAGTATACCATTTTGGGATACTGTTGTGGGGGATGAAATCCCAAGGGAATGCCGCAAAGACCGGGTTACTGGCACAGAGCATGGGTCCGTGAGACAGAAGGGAAAGCGGGAGAAGAGCAGAGCGGTAGTGATAGGAGACTCGATAGTCAGGGGAACAGACAAGAGGTTCTGTGGACACCCGAATGGTATATTGCCTCCCAGATGCCAGGGTCAGGGATGTCTTGGATTGCGTCCACAAAATTTTGCAGAGAGAGGGAAAGCAGACAGTTATCTTGGTACATATTGGTACCAATGACATAGGAAGGAAAAGCAAAGAGGTCCTGAAAAGAGAATTTAGAGAACTAGGTAGAAAGCTGAGAAGCAGGACCTCCCAGGCAGTAATTTCTGGATTGTTACCTGTGCCACGCACCAGTGAGGGTAGAAACAGGATGATTTGGTAAATTAACGTGTGGCTGAGAAGCTGGTGTGGGGGGCAGGGCTTCATGTTCTTGGATCACTGGGATCTCTTCTGAGGGAGGTGTGACCTGTTCAAAAGTGTACCTGAACCCAAGGGGGAACCAATATTCTCATGGGTAGGTTTGTTAGAGCTGTTGGGGAGGATTTAAACTAATTTGGCAGGAGTTGGGATCCAGAATTAAGGGACTCAGGATAGGACAGACAGTAAAAAAGCAACAGTAGCATGCAGCCAGACTGCCATACAGATGATAGGACATAATTGCAGCCAGCAGGGTGAGTATTAGTGCACAGGAATGCAGTATTAAAAAGGGTCACAAATATATTACTCAAAGTGTTATATCTCAATGCACAAAGTATAAGAAATAAGGTGGATGATCTTGCTGCAATATTAGATCATCAGGTATGATGTGACCATCACTGAATCATGGCTGAAGGATGGTTGTAGTAGGGAGCTGAATGTCCAAGGTTACACGGTGCATCAGAGGGACAGTAAGGTCGGCAGAGGGGTAACTTGGCTCTCCTGGTAAAGAATGGCATCAAATCAGTAGAAAGATGTGACTTAGTATCAGAAGATATTGAATCTTTCTAGGTGGAGTTAAGGAACTGCAAGTATATAAGGACCCTGATGCCAGTTATATCCAGGCCTCTCAACAGTAGCTGGGATGGGGACCACAGATTACAAAATGAAATAGAAAAGGTGTGTCAAAAGGGCAATGTTATGATAGTCAAGGGAAATTTTAACATGCAAGTCGATTGGGAAAATCAAATTGGTAATGGATCTTAAGAAAGTGAGCTTGTTGAACGTCAGTGATAAGGCTTTTTCAAGCAGTTTGTCGTTGAGCCTACTAAGGGATCAGCTATACTGGATTGGGTGTTATGTAATGAACTGGAAGTGATTAGGAAGCCTAAGGTAAAAGAACCCATAGGAGGCAATGATCACAATATGATAGAGTTTAACTTGAAATTTGACAGGGAGGAAGTAAAGTCTTGCGTAGCAGTACTTCAGTCAAGTAAAGGAAATTACAGTGGTATGAGAGAGGAGTTGGCCAAAGTAAATTGGAAGGAGATGTTGGCAGGGTTGTCAGCAGAGCAGCAATGGCGTGAATTTCTGTGAAAAATGAGGAAGGTGCAGGACAGATGTATTCTAAAAACAAAGAAATACTCAAAGAGCAACATAGTACACCCATGACTGACAAGGGAAGGCAAAGCTAATATAAAAGCAAAACAGAGGACATACAACATAGCAAAAATTAGTGGGATGTGAGAGGATGGGGAAGCTTTTAAACCCTACAGAGAGCAACTAAAAGAGTCTAGGGGAACTAGGGGAATTAAGGGTTATGGGGAAAATGTAGGTAGGTGGAGATGAGTCCATGGCCAGATCAGCCATGATCTTATTGAATTGCAGAGCAGACTCAGTGGGCCAGATGGCCTACTCCTGCTTCTATTTCTTCTGTTCTTCTGTAATCATTAGACAGGAAAAGACGAAATATGAAAGAAAGGGAACAATGTGAAAGTGGATAGTAAAAGCTTTTGCAAATATGTAAAAAATAAAAGAGAGATGAGAATGGATATAGGACCACTAGAAAATGAGGCCAGAGATATAATAACAGGGGCCAAGGAAATGGCAAATGAAGTAAATGAGCATTTTTGCGTCAGTCTTCACTGTGGAAGACACTAGCAATGTGCCAGATATTGAAGGGTGTGAGAGAAGAGAAGTGAGTGCAGTTACTAGAACAAGGGAGAAGGTGCCCAAAAAGCTGAGAGACCTAAGGTCACATAAGTCACACAGACTAGATGAACTGTACCCTAGGTTTCTGAAAGAGGTAACAGTAGAGATTGTGGAGGCATTAGTAATGATCTTTCAAAAATCATTGGACTCTGGCATGATACCAGAGGACTGGAAAACTGGAAATGTCACTTCACTCTTTAAGAAAGGAGGAAGGCAACAAAAAGGAAATTATAGACAAGTTAGCCTGTCCTCAGTGGTTGGGAAGATGTTGGAGTCAATTGTTAAGGATGAGGTTATGGAGTACTTGGTGACCCAGGACAAGATTAGACAAAGTCAGCATGGTTTCCTTATGGGAAAATCCTGCCTGATGAACGTTTTGGAATTATTTGAGGAGATTACATGTAAGATAGCTAGAGGGGATGCAGTGGATGTTGTATATTTGAACTTCCAGAATGCCTTTGACAAGTTGCCACACATTAGGCTGCTTATCAAATTAAGAGCCCATGGTATTACTAGAAAGTTACTGGCATGGTTAGAGCATTGCTGATTGGTAGGAGGCAGCAAATGAGAATAAAAGGATTCTTATCTGGTTGGTGGCCAGTAACTTGAGGTGTCCCACAGGGGTCGGTGTCGGGACCACTTCTTTTTATGCTGTATATAAGTGATTTAGATGATGGAATAGATGGCTTTGTTGCCAAGTTTGCAGATGATATGAAGACTGGTGGAGGGGCAAGTAGTGTTGAGGAAGTAAGAAGGCTGCAGAAGAGCATAGGCAGATTAGGAGAATGGGCAAGAAAGTGGCAAATGGAATACAATGTAGGAAAATGCATGGTCATGCACTTCAGTAGTAGAAATAAATGTGCAGACTATTTTCTAAACCGGGAGAAAATCCAAATTTTCTAAACCGGGAGAAAATCCAAATATCTGAGATGCAAGGGGACTTGGAGACCTTGTGCAGAACAACCTAAATGTTAACTTGCAGGTTGAGTTGGTGGCGAGGAAGACAAATGCAATATTAGCATTCATTTCAAGAGGTCTAGAATATAAGTGCAGGGATGTGATGTTGAGGCTTTATAAGGCACTTGTGAGGCCTCAAATTGAGTATTGTGGACAGTTTTGGGCTCCCTATCTAAGAAAAGATGTGCTGGCATTGGAAAATTTTCAGAGGAGGTTCACAAGGATGATTCCAGGAATGAAAAAGTTATCATACGAGGAACGAGGTCTGTACTCGCTGGAATTTAGAAAGATGAGGAGGGATCTCATTGAAACTTTTCAAGTGTTCAAAGGCCTAGACAGAGTAGACGTGGAATGGATGTTTCCCATGCTGGGGGGAAGTTTATGACAGGAGGACAGAGCCTCAGGATAAAGGGGTGTCCATTTAAAACAGAGATGCAGAGAAATTCCTTTAGACAGAGGGTGGTGAATTTGTAGAATTTATTACCACAGGCAGCTGTGGAGGCCAGGTCATTGGATTATTTAAGGCAGAGATTGATAGGTTCTTAACTGGCCATGGCATCAGAGGTTTCAAGAAGGAGGCTAGGGAGTGGGCCTGAGGAGGGAAAATAAGGATCAACCATGATTGAATGGTAGATCAGACTCGATGGGCCAAATGGCTAATTCTGCTCCAATATCTTCTGGTCTTATGGTCTTATCTGTGCACATCTCATGCTGTTGTTATATGAGCTTCCACGAAGAACTGGCCACATCTAGATTATATGTGTGCTTGCACAATGCACATGATAGGGATGTGTTGAAAAGTAAGCAGATGACATTTGCAATGAAAATTTTATAGGATCAGCAGTGCTTGACAGAAGTGGAGTCTATGGACACAAATAGTTTGGATCAATATGAAATGTTCTTCTCTATGTTTCTAGCATCTACCAACAAGCTACTCAGTGAAACAGGGTAAATCTATATGATGTACAAGAAACAGTTCAACCATTGTCACCTTGACTCTAGAATCAAGATCACTGTAAGATCAGTCATCAAGTATGTGCATATTTCGAGGCCAAACTCCAAATGCTTGACTTATCCACCAAAGTCAGAAATGTCCTTGAATGGAAAATCCAAAAAAAAATGTAGTGCATACGGTCCAATGCATCACGGGTAAAGCCCTCCCCACCATTGAGCAGATTTACACAGAGTGCTGATGCGGGCAAGCAGCATCCATGATCTATGAACCCCACCATCCAGGCCATGTTCTCTTCTCCCTGTTACGATCAGGAAGGAGGTAGAGGAACCTCAGGACCCACACCACCAGGTTCAGGAAAAGGTATTACCCCTTAACCATCAGGCTCCAGAATCAGAGGGGATAACTTCACTTACCCCATCACTGAACAGTTCCCACAACATACGGACTTACTGTTAGATACTCAGCATCTCATGATAGTTATTGTTTTTTTCTTTTTGCATTTGCACAATTTGTTTTCTTTTGCACACTGGTTGGTTTTCAGTCCTGTTGGTGTGGTCTTCATTGATTCTATTGTGTTTCTTGTATTTACTGTGGCCATAAAAAAATGAATCTCAAGATTGTATATGATGCCATATACAGCTTAAGCTGTACTAGGTTACCTAGAGTGCAGTGGTAGAAAGCAATCTTGAGATCTTGTCAGAAATGTTCAGTCAGGTTAAGATCAAGACTCTGACTGGGCCACTCAAGGACATCAATATTTTAAATTTGAAACCACTCCACGGTTGTTCTGGCAGTGTGCGTTGGGTTATTGACCTCCTGAAAGACAAACTTTCTCTCCAGTTTAAGCTTTCTGGCAAAGGCTAGCAGGTTTTTATCCAGGATCTCTCTGTACTTAGCAGCATTCACCTTCCCATTAATCCGGTCCACATTTCCATTCCCCGCAACTAAAAAGTATCCCCATAGCATGGTGCTACCTCTGCCATACTTTACAATAGGGACAGTATTACCTGGCTGATACACAGTATAAGATTTACATCACAGGTAATACTTGGTGTCGAGACCAAAAAGTCCATCTGACCATAGGACCTTCTTCCACATCTTTACTGTATATTCTTAGTGACATTTCATAAGTCTTTACAAGCAAGGATGGTTTTTTAGTGGTACATGTGAGTAACTCTAATACTGCCCATCAGTAAGGTAACACTGTAAAATATGGTGGAGAGAGCATCATGCTATGGGAATGCTTTTCAACTGCAGGGACTGGAATTCTGCTCAGGAATAATGGGAAGACGAATGCTGCAAAATACAGAGAGATCCTAGACAAAAACCTGCTAGCCTCTGCCAGAAAGCTAGGCGGACGTTTGATTTACAGCAGGGCAACAATACAAATCACACTGCCAGAGCAGCCATGGGATGGCTTCAAATGAAGAAAGTTGAAGTCCTTGAGTGGCCTAGTCAGTCTCCTGACCTTAACCTAATTGAACATCTCTGGCAAGACCTCAAGCTTACTGTCTACCACTGCTCCTCAACTAGCCTGGCACAGCTTGAGCAAATCTTCCTCCATTACATTGTGCAAATCTAATAGGGACTTATTCAAAGAGACTACTAGCTGTAATTGCTGTGAGGGGTGGTTCAACTAAGTACTGAGCAAAGGGGGATGAGTACTTTTGAACTGCTGGCCTTTCAGTTTCTCATGCTTTATAATTTTCCCTGTGTTTGGGCTCTATTGTGAAAAAGGAGCATGTGATTCACAAATTTAAAAATTCAATTCAGTTGATCAAAATCCCAGGTTGTAATATTTATATGACCAAAGGGTTGGGGGCTGAATACTTTTTCAAGGCCCGGTAGTTGTTTTCTTAAATTTGTAGGGATGGTTTTGGGGACAGAGAGAGGAGTTAGAGGTCAGATTATAGTTTATGGACAGGGATGTGGGGAAGTTAGAGATCAGGCCTCTGCTCTGCACCTTACAGTCAGCTTTCAAAGTCCAGCAATTTCGACAGATGTTGAAGGACATTTGCAGTCCAGGCATCCACTCCATGCTTGAAGACCAGTGCAAGTAGGAAGCACAAAGGCCAGTCATCGGCATGCCTGGAGTCTGGAGTTTCAGCATCGGCTAGTCCTGGGGTCAATACTGAAGATCGGAGCCTGAAGGTTAATTGGTAATCTGGAAGGGAGGAATGGATTTCAGTAAGGCATTTGATAAGTTTCCCCGTGCAAGGCTCATTCAGAAAGTAAGGAGGAATGGGATCCAAGGAGACCTTGCTTTGTGGATTCAGAATTACCTTGCCCACAGAAGGCAAAGGATGGTTGTGTATGGTTCGTATTCTGCATGCAGAACAGTGACCAGTGGTGTTCTGCAGGGATCTGTTCTGGGACCCCTTCTCTTTGTGATTTTTATAAATGACCTGGATAAGGAAGTAGAAGGGTGGGTTAGTAAGTTTGCTGATGACACAAAAGTTGGGGGTGTTGTGGATAGCCTGGAGGGTTGTCAGAGGTTACAGTGGGACATCAGTAGGATGCAGAACTGGGCTGGGAAGTGGCAGATGGAGTTCAACCCAGAAAAGTGCTAAGTGGTTCATTTCAGTAGGTCAAATTTGAAGACAGAAAATAATATTAATGGTAAGACTCTTGGCAGTATGGAGGATCAGTGAGATCTTGGAATCCATGTCCATAGGACACTCAAAGCTTGACAGTATTGTTAAAAAGGTGTATGGTGTGTTTGCCTTCATCAACCATGGGATTGAGTTCAAGCGTTGTGAGAGGATGTTGCCTGGATCAGAGAGCATGCTTTATGAGAATAGGTTGAATGAAATTAGCCTTTTCTCCTAGGAGTGACAGAGGATGAGAAGTGACCTGAAAGAGGTGTACAAGATGATGAGAAGCATTGCTCGTGTGGATAGCCAGAGGCTTTTTCCCAGGGCTGAAATGGCTAACATGAGTGGGCATATTTTTAAGGTGCTTTGAAGTAGGTACAAGGTGGATGTCAGAGGTAAGTTTTCACACAGAGAGAAGTGCGTGTGTGGAATGCACTGCCAGTGAAGGTGGTAGAAGCGGATACAATAGGGTCTTTTAAGAGACTCTTAGATAGGTACATGGAGCTTAGAAAAATAGAGGGCTATGTGGTAGGGAAATTCTAGGCAGTTTCTAGAGTAGGTTATATGGTCGGCACAACATTGTGGGCCGAAGGGCCTGTAATGTGACCTAGATTTTTATGTTTGTGTGTTTCTGTGAACTTGAACTTGATGTAAAACTGTTGGTGAACTTTCTTGGCTAAGGTGTTAACATGTTTGAACCAGGACAGGCTATTGCTGATGCTCACTCTCAGGAACTTGAAACTCGCAGTCCTGTCAAATTAAGCACCATTCATGCAAACAGATGGATATACAACTCTCTTTTTCCTGAAGTCAATAATCAGATCGATGTTTTGTTGGTATTGGGAAAAACTGGTGTCGGGACACCATTTCAATGGGCTCTCTGTCTCCTTTCTGTACTCTGACTCAACGTTACTTAATATATTGCCCACCACAATGGCAACATCTGCAAATTTGTAAATAGAGCTCAAGAAGAATCTGGTCATACTGTTGGGAATGTTTAGGGAGTAGAGTTGGGGGCTGAGGGCACAGCTTTATGGGGCACCAATATTAAGGCTAATCAAGATGAAGGTGTAACTGATTATAGTCTGTTTGTCAGGAAGTTATCCACTTTGGGAGTAAGAACAGGAAGGCAGATTATTATCTAAACGGTGTAGAGTTAGGTAAGGGAGAAATCCAAAGAGATCTAGGAATCCTTGTTCATCAGTCACTGAAGGTGAATGAGCAAGTGCAGCAGGCAGTGAAGAAGGCTAATGGAATGTTGGCCTTTATTACAAAGGGAATTGAGTACAAGAGCAAGGAAATCCTTTTGCATTTGTACAGGGCCCTGGTGAGACCACACCTGGAGTATTGTGTACAGTTTTGGTCTCCAGGGTCAAGGAAGGACATCCTGGCTATAGAGGCAGTGCAGCGTAGATTCACGAGGTTAATTCCTGGGATGTCCGGACTGTCTTACGCTGAGAGGTTAGAGAGACTGGGCTTGTACACGTTGGAATTAAGGAGATTGAGAGGGGATCTGATTGCAACATATAAGATTATTAAGGGATTGGACAATATAGAGGCAGGAAATATGTTCCAGATGCTGGGAGAGGCCAGTACCAGAGGGCATGGTTTGAGAATAAGGGGTAGGTCATTTAGGACAGAGTTAAGGAAAAACTTCTTCTCCCAGAGAGTTGTGGGGGTGTGGAATGCACTGCCTCAGAAGGCAGTGGAGGCCAATTCTCTGGATACTTTCAAGAAGGAGGTAGATAGGTATCTTATGGATAGGGGAATCAAGGGATATGGGGACAAGGCAGGAACCGGGTATTGATAGTAGATGATCAGCCATGATCTCAGAACGGCGGTGCAGGCTCGAAAGGCCGAATGGTCTACTTCTGCACCTATTGTCTATTGAAGTCAATAATCCAGTTGCAGAGTGAAATATTGAATCCCAGGTCTAGGAGTTTAGAGATGAGTTTGCGTGGAATTATAATATTGGATCAGAGCTGTAGCCAATAAACTATAGTCTAATATGGGTCTACAGATACTCCAGAGATGAATGTAGGGCCAAGGCGGTGGCCCCTGCTGTCGACCTTTATCGGTGCTCGGCAAGTTGCAGTGGGTTGATGGTTGTCTAGGAGGTTAAAGTTAATGTGTGTCATGAGCAGCTTCTTGAAACAATTCAAGAAGAAAAACAGAATAATTTTAAATTACATCTCATTACTGGCAATCAACACAGGCACACATCTATAAATGTGTGCTTAGCCACTACTCAACACTCATAACTGTGTGGCTAGGCACAGTACAAAACACTATCTAAAAATTCCCTGATGACACAAATGTTGGCAGAATCTCAGATTGTGGTGGCATACAGGAGTGAGATAGATCAGCTGGTTGAGTGGTGTCATAGTAACAACTTCACACTAAACATCAGTAAAACCAAGAAACTGATTGTCGACTTCAGGAAGGAGAAGTTGGGAGAACACACACCAGCCCTAGTTGAGGGGTTAGAACTGGAAAGGGTGAGCAACTTCAAGTTCCTGGCCATCAATGTTTTAGAAGATCCATCCTGGGCCCAACATAAAGAAGGCACACCAGTGGCTATATTCCATTAGGAGCTTGATGAGATTTGGTACGTCACCATAGACTTTAACAAGTTTCTACAGATGTACTGTGGGGAGCATTCTGACTGGTTGCATTGCCACTTGTTATGGAGGATCCAACAAACAGGATTGGAAAAAACTTGAGAGGGTTGTAAATTCAGATGGCTTTATCATAGGCACGAGCCTCCCCACAATTGAGGACATCTTCAATAGGTGATACTTCAGAAGAGAGCATCCATCTTTAAGAACTATCGCCATCCAGGGCATGCTTTCTTTTCATTACTGCCAACAGGGAGGAGGTACAGGAGCTGAAAATGCACACACTACATTTTAGACACAGCTTCTTACCCTCTGCCACCAGATTACTGAATGGTCCATGGACATTACTTCACTATTTTCCTGCCTTTTTGGGTTACTTATTTATTATTCTATTTCTTATAGTAGCTTACAGTAACTTATGTATTGCACTGCACTGATGCCACAAACCAACAAAGTTCACGACATATGTCACTGATAATAAACATGATTCTGATTCTGAGTTTTGATATTATACTAGAACCTGACAGAAGTTTATAAAGTTCAGAAGCATAGATAGGGTAGACAGGCATCTTTCTTCCAGGATAGAAATGTCAGATAACAGAGGGCTTAGATTTAAGGTGAGGGGTGAAAGTTTAAAGGAGATGTGAAGGGCATGTTTCTTTTAGAGATAGGTGCCTGGAATGTACTGCCCAGCTTGGCGGTGGAGGAAGCTATTATAGTGGCATTTAAAAGACTAGTAGGTAAGCACCTGAAGACGGAGATGTAGGATCATGTGTAGGTAGAAGGAATTACTATGATTTTGTATTATGTTCAGCACATACATCATGGGCTGAAGGGCCTGTTCCCGTACTTACTGTTCTATGCTTTAACAAAGTAATATATTAATTATGCCTTAATTTAGAGGTGTAAAAGAATTGTGGGAAACAATAAGAATTTTTTGTTTCAGTTTTGGAACCCTCTAAAGTCAAAGAAAAAGAAAAGGTTCCTCCCAGCAGAAATGAATATTATACTATAAACCATCTCCCACCCTCTGCCACTCCCAAGGCTGCAGATGAACAACTGTCAAGGGGATGAAACCAGTCAGGTCTTTGATCAGTTTGTAATGGATCAAATGCTTGCCTCTTGTGCTATGAAGTTAATTCCTGTTGTATTCAATTTCTACATCACAATATTCTGTTTAACAGATAGATTTCACAGCAGCATTCAGAAAGGGGTGGCTGAGGAGATTGTGGAGGCATTAGTAATAATCTTTCAAGAATCACTAGATTCTGCAATGGTTCGAGAGGTTCGAAATTGCAAATGTTGATGCACCATCAATAACTCACTCTGAGACGTAAGAAGCAAGATATCGGCTTTTATTGACTGGAAGAATGAACAACACTACATCCTGGAGAATGAGGCCGGGCTCAGGCCTCAATCGCCTTTATACAGGGGTCTGTGGGAGGAGCCACAGGAGCAGTCAGCAGGGGTCTGTGGGAGGAGCCACAGGAGCAGTCCAGACAGGTATATGTAGTTCACCACATTCACCCCCCCTTTGTTTTAAAAAGAGTCCCCAGGTGGCGAAGTTTCTTACAAGTATATTTACAGGTTAAGTCTATCAGGCGGTCGAATCTGTCGCTGCGATCTACGTAGCTCCGGCTGCGATTGCACAGGTGCCGGAGGTGGTGATTGCACAGGTGCCGGAGGTGGTGATTGCACAGGAGACGGAGGTTGTGCTGGTTCTGGCCTAACTGGAGGTGTCAGGGATCCCTCACGTGTGTGCGAGGCACCCGGAATATACGCGTACGAGATGCCTGTAGAGCTCGGAGAAATTCGGCGGACGACTCCGCAGGGCGCTGTCTGCGCATGGCCAAGCGATGTCTGGCGTAGACGGCGTTCACCGGCTGCAGGTACTGTCTTTTGAGGGCATCAAGCGCCCCTTCGTAGGTCGAGAGGTCCCTGATGAATGAATAAACTTTTGGGGCGACTCTCGAGAAGAGAATTCTGTACCTAACAGCGGGGTCAGTTGCACAAACCTCCTCCAAGTATGATTGGAAGCATGCAAGCCAGAGTTCAAAGGCAAGAGCTGCTTCAGGGTCTTGGGGGTCCAAATCCAATCTTTCCGGACGTAAAACGGCTTCCATGTTTTAACTTCCAGTCAATAAAATTGATGCACCATCAATAACTCACTCTGAGACGTAAGAAACGAGATATCGGCTTTTATTGACTAGAAGAATGAACAACACTACATCCTGGAGAATGAGGCCGGGCTCAGGCCTCAATCGCCTTTATACAGGGGTCTGTGGGAGGAGCCACAGGAGCAGTCATCAGGGGTCTGTGGGAGGAGCCACAGGAGCAGTCCAGACAGGTATATGTAGTTCACCACAAATGTCACTCCACTCTTCAAGAAGGGAAGAAGACAGAAGAAAGAAAATTATAGGCCAGATGGCCTGACATCAGTGGTTGACAAAATAATGGAGTCTATTGTTAAGGACAAGGTTTCAGGATACTTGGAGTCCTGATAAAATAGGCCACAGTCAGCATGGTTTCCTTCAAGGGAAATCTTGCCTGACAAATCCATTGGAATTCGTTGAGGAAATAACAAGCAGGATAGACAAAGGAGAGTCAGTGAATGTTGTTTACTTGGATTTTCAGAAGGCCTTTGACAAACTGCCACACATGAGGCTGTGTAACAAGATAAGAGCCCATGCTATTACAGACTGAATGCAAAGAGTGGGAATAAAAGGAGTCTTTTCTGGTTGACTGCTGGTGACTAGTGGTGTTCCACAGAGGTCATGTTGGAACAACTTCTTTTCACATTATATTGTGTGTCAATGATTTGAATAACATAACTGATGGCTTTGTGGTCAAGTTTGCAGACAATACAAAGATAGTCTGAAGGTGGGGCAGATAGTTTTAAGGAAGTAGAGAGTCTGCCGAAGGACTCAGATAGATTGGAAAAATGAACAAAGAAGTGTCAAATGGAACATAATGTAGGGATGTGCACTTTAGTCTAATCTGGAGATGGTCCAGAGGAGGTTTACAAGAATGATTCTGGGCATAAATGGATTAACTTTTAATGAGTTTTTTTTTACAGCTCTGGGACTGTACTCAATGGTGTTTAGAAGAATGAGGGAGAATCTCATTGAAAGCTCTTGAATATTGAAAGGCCTAGATGAGTGGATATGGAGAGGATGTTTCCTATAGTGGATGAATCTGGGTTCTGAGGTCACATCCTCAGAATAGACAGATGTTCATTTAGAACAGAGATGAGAAGAATTCTTTAGCCAGAGGGTGGTGAATCCGAGGAATTCAATGCCACAGACAGCTGTAGAGGCCAAGTCATTGGGTAAATTTAAAGTGGTTCTTGATTAGCCAGGATGGAGAGAAGGCAAGAGAATGGGGCAGTGAGGAATAATAATAATTCGGCCATGATGGAATGGCAGAGCAGACTGGATGGGCCAAATGGCCTATTTCAACCCTATGTCTTATGGTCTTATGGTCTAGTTGTGGTTCTGTCATTCTTAAGCTTTTGAAGTAATTTATAAACCAGTTGTTACTTTCTAAAAAAAGAAAGTTGTTCAATGTATCTTTGTCAGGTAAATGCATGGAATCACCATTTGAAACCTACGGAAGAGGTGATGTCTGGCTGCGGATTCACAGAGGCAAGATCCAGAAATGCAGATGTCAACGAAGAGCAATTTGTTATGACATACACACGGAAGGTAAAATCACTTGTACAAAGTCTGTTCTTAATAGTAGATAGCATAACAACAACCTGAGGTGCAGACGGATGGTCAAAATGTGAATTGGAAGTAATTTGGTGGATGTTGTATATCTGGACTTTCAGAAGGCCTTTGGCTGATTGGTAGGAGGCAGTGAGTGGGAATAAAAGGATCCTTTTCTGGTTGGCTGCCAGTGACTAAGGGTGTTCCGCAGCCGTTGGTGTCAGGACCACTTCTCTTTATGCTGTATATACATGATTTAGATGATGGAATAGATGGCTTCATTGCCAAGTTTGTAGATGATACAAGTATTGTGGAGAGACAGGTAGTGTTGAGGAAACAGGTAGCTTGCAGAAGGACTTAGAAACATAGAAAACTTACAGCACAATACAGGCCCTTCGGCCCACAAAGTTGTGCCGAACATGTCCCTACTTAGAAATTACTAGGCTTACCCATAGCGCTCTATTTTTCTAAGTTCCATGTACCTATCCAAAAGTCTGTTAAAAGACCCTATCGTGTCTGCCTCCACCACCGTTACCGGCAGCCCATTGTACGCACTCACACTCTCTGCATAAAAAACTTACCCCTGACAAATCCTCTGTACTTACTTCCCAGCACCTTAAACCTGTGTCCTCTCGTGTTAGCCATTTCAGCCCTGGAAAAAACCTTCAAGTATCCACATGATCAATGCCTCTCATCATCTTATACACCTCTATCAGGTCACCTCTCATCCTCCATTGCTCCAAGGAGAAAAGGCCGAGTTCACGCAACCTGTTTTCATAAGGCATGCTCCCCAATTCAGGCAACATCCTTGTAAATCCCCTCTGCACCCTTTCTATGGTTTCCACATCCTTCCTGTAGTGATGTAACCAGAACTGAGTACAGTACTCCAAATGGGGTCTGACCAGGGCCCTATATAGTTGCAACATTACCTCTCTGCTCTTAAACTCAATCCCATGGTTGATGAAGACCAATGCACCATTGCTTTCTTAAAAACAGAGTCAACCTGCACAGCAGCTTTGAGTGTCCTATGGACTCTGACTCCAAGATCCCGCTGACCCTCCACACTGTCAAGAGCCTTACCATTAATACTATATTCTGCCATCATACTTGACCTACCAAAAGGAACCACCTCACATTTATCTGGGTTGAACTCTCAGCCCAGTTTTGCATCCTATCGATGTCCCACTGTAATGTCTTACAGCCGTCAACACCATCCACAACACCCCAACCTTTGTGTCATCAGCAAATTTACTAACACATCCCTCCACTTCCTCAACACACACACAAAATGCTGGTGGAATGCAGCAGGCCAGGCAGCATCTATAGGAAGAAGCACAGTCGACGTTTCAGGCCAAGACCCTTTGTCAGGACTTCCACTTCCTCATCCAGGTCATTTATGAAAATCACGAAGAGAAGGGGTCCCAGAACTGATCTCTGAGGCACACCACTGTTCACCGACCTCCATGCAGAATATGACCCGTCTACAACCACTCTTTGCCTTCTGTGGGCAAGCCAATTCTGGATCCACAAAGCAAGGTCCCCTTGGATCCCATGCCTCCCTACTTTCTCAATAAGCCTTGCATGGGGTACCTTATCAAATGCCTTGCTGAAATCCATAACACTACATCTACTGCTTTACCTTCATCAATGTGTTTAGTCACATCCTCAAAAAATTCAAGCAGGTTCATAAGGCATGACCTGCCTTTGACAAAGCGATGCTGACTATTCCTAATCATATTATGCCTCTCCAACTACAGGTCTATAATTTCCTGGGCTATCTCTACTCCCTTTCTTGAAAAAGGGAACAACATCTCCAATTCTCCAATCCTCTGGAACCTCTCCCGTCCTCATTGATGATGCAAAGATCATTGCCAGAGGATCAGCAATCTCCTCCCTCGCCTCCCACAGTAGCCTGGGGTATATCTCGTCTGGTTCTGGAGACTTAATCAACTTCATGCTTTCCAAAAGCTCCTCTTGTTTAATGTCCATATGCTCAAGTTTTTCAATCTGCTATAAGTCATACCAACAATAGCCAAGATCCTTTGTGATCCCAACCAATCACGAAGAGTGGTTGTAGATAGGTCATATTCTGCATGGAGGTAGTGAATACTGATGCCAAGTATCTTTTCCACTGTCACACTTGATTGGTCCTATTCTCTCACGTCTTATCCTCTTGCTCTTCACATGCTTGTAGAATGCCTTGGGATTTTCTTTAATCCTGCTCGCCAAGGCCTTCTCATGGGCCTTTCTGACTCTCCTAATTTCATTCTTAAGTTCTTTCCTGCTAGCCTTATAATCCTCTAGATCTCTATCATCACCTAGTTTATTGAACCTTTTGTAAGTTTTTCTTTTCTTCTTGACTAGATTTTCAACAGCTTTTGTACACAACACTTCCTGTACCCTGCCATCCTTGCCCTGTCTCATTGGAACGTACTTACACAGAATGCCACTCAAATATCCCCTGAATATCTGCCACATTTCTGCCGTACATTTTGGCAATGGTGGTGGAGGCAGATACGATAGGGTCTTTTAAGAGACTCCTGGATAGGTACTTGGAGCTTAGAAAAATAGAGGGCTATGGGTAATGCTAGATAATTTCTAAGGTAAGTACATGTTTGGCACAGCATTGTGGGATGAAGGGCCTGTATTGTGCTGTAGGTTTTCTGTGTTTCTATCTATGTTTCTAGACGAGGAACATTTGATGACTCTGAGCCTGTACTCGCCTGAATTTAGAAGGATGAGGGGAATCTCATTGAAACCTTTCGAAATTTGAAAGGCTTGACAGAGTAGATGTGGAAAGGATGTTTCCCATGGTGTGTGAGTCTAGGACAAGAGGGCACAAGAGGGATAGAGGGGTGCCCTTTCTAAACACAGATGCAGATAAATTTCTTTTGCCAAAGGGTGGTGAATTTGTAGAATTTGTTGCCACATGCAGCTGTGGAGGCCAGGTTGTTTGGTGTACTTAAGACAGAGATTGATCGGTTCTTGATTTGACATGTCATCAAAGGTTACAGGGAGAAGACCGGGAACTGGGGTTGAGGAGGAGATAAAAAGAAAGGATCAGCCATGATTGAATGGCAGAGCAGACTCGATGGGCCAGCTGGCCTAATTCTGCTCCTATGTCTTATGGTCTTATGATCTAATTTTTAAGGGAAGTAATAGAGAGGTTTGAGGAAGCAAATTCCAGAAGTTGGGTGGAATAGCTAAGTTTTGTACTGTGTGAGAGATCAAAACTGGGAAAGTGCAAGCACAGTTCCAACAACTCCGAGTTTATCTCTGAGCATTTGCATGCTCTCCCTGTGATGCTCCACTGATGCTCCAGTTCTCTCCCATATTCTAATGATGTGAATTTGTCAGTTAGTTGGTTTCTGTAAATTATCCGTTTGTAAGTGGATGTTGGTGGGGGGGGGGGGGGGGGGGAGGGTGGAGAATCTGGTAGAGAGAAAAGGCTACTGAGATATACCAGAGACAATGACATTGAATGGATTGTTCTGAGAATCAGAAGGGACTCAACAGGTTCCTTTAATGCCATAATGAAAAATGAAATCTCAAAGGGCTTTAGGGCTGCAGAAAGTCATAAGATGAAAGGCATGGGGAGAATTTGAAAATATACAAAACTATTTCAATGTAAAGGAGTAGCTGTACTAAGAGTCAGTGCAAACAGAATCAGGTTTACTATCACTGACATATTTTGTGAAATTTGTTGTTTTACAGCAGCAGTACAGTGCAATACATAAAAATACCATAAATTATATAATAAGAAATATATTGTATATGTAGTGCAAAGAAGAACAAAATAGGCCCATTGTAGATTCAGAAATCTGATGGCAGAATGAACAAAGCTGTTCCTAAGATGCTCTTGTACCTCCTCTCTGATAGTAGCAATGTGAAGAGGGCATGTCCTGGGAATTGGGGCTCCTTCATGTAGATTAGTAAGTTCAGAGCAGTTGGATGTTAGAAACTTCTTGAAAATAAGGATGGTAGAGTTTGTGGAACTTGAAAGCCATGTAGGTCTTAGAACATGCAAAATTAAATTATTATATTAACTGTCACCTTCACAGAATGTGCTACAAACAATTGCCTAAATGGGGGAAGCTGTGCACAACATCTTCATTCAGAATATTATGTCTGTCGATGTCCACATGGATACACTGGTAAACACTGTGAGATAGGTATGTTGTCATCCAGCAGTTTGATATAACATTAATGTTTATTTACATGTAATATAACAAAAATTGGTTAATACTGCTAGTTAAGGAAAATTTTGACCACAATATACTTTTTCCATCATGCCTTTGAATCATTAATGGAGACGTGGATAGATAATGAAGCCTCCATTCCGAAAGATATTACCTCAGACAATGTAGTAATCGTAGCTATGCAATAACAACTATACCACATCAGATACTTTTGAGGGGGACGGCCTACTGGGGGGGGGGGGGGGGGGGGGGGTGCAGCAGTGACCAGGTCTCTGCCATTGAGTCTGGTGCTGCAGCTCAGAAAAGCAGAGAGGTGAAGTGGACTGCAGTGTTGAAAGGAAATTCCATAGACACAGAAGCAGACACTAGATTCTGTGGACGCAATAGAGACACCCAGATGCCAGGGTCAGGGATGTCTCAGTCCATGGTACTCTCAAGGAGGAGGGTGAGCCGACAGAAGTCTAGATTATATTGACACCACTAACATAGGTTGAACAGGTGAAGAGATCCTGCAAAGAAACTTTAAGGAGCTTGGTAGAAAGCTGTAAAACAGAACTTCCAGTGTAGTCATCTCCAGACTGATGCCTGTGCTACACACCAGTGAGGGTCAGAATAAGATGTTTGACAAGTGAATGCTTGGCTGAGGAACTGATGCAGGGGCAGGCGTTTCAGATGTATGGATCACTGGGATCTCCTCTGGGGGAGGTACAATCTGTACAATAGGTACTGTTACACCTGAACACAAGGGGAACCAATATCCTTGTGGGCAAGATTGTTAGAGTAGTTTGAGAGGGTTTAAACTAAATTGGCAGGGGAATGGGAACCAGAGTGATAGTTCTGAAGATGAGGTAGTTGGTTTACAAACAAAGGCAATGTACAGTGAGACTCCTAGCAAAGAGGGGCTTATGGTAGGGCAAGATTTCAGTCAACAAGGTGAATTGCAATGTAAAAGGCAGACAAGATCGAAAAGAGTGAATACAGGACTGAAGATGTTATATTTGAAAGCACACAGTATACGGAATAAGATAGATGAACTTTTAGCACAGTTACATATTGGAATGTATGATGTTGTTGGCATCACTGAGCCATGGCTGAAAGAAGATTATAGCTGGGAGCTAAACATCCAGGGATACACACTGTATCAAGAGGACAGGCAGGTAGGCAAAGGAGGTGGCATGACTCTGTTGGTAAAAAATGCAATCAAATCATTAGAAAGAAGTGACATAGGGCTGGAAGGTGTTGAATTGTTGTGGATAGAGGAAACACAAGGGTTTCCTCTATTCTAAAAGGAATGCAAAGGTATAAAGACCCTGATGGGAGTTATATGCAGACCCCGAAACAGTAGTAAGCAGATTACAATGAGAGATAGAAAATCCATGTCAAAAGGGCAATAGTCATGGAGGATTTCAATATGCAGGTAGTGTTGGAAAATCGGGTTGATGCTGGATCCCAAGAGGGAGAATTTTTAGAATGCTTACGGGATGACTTTTTAGAGGAACTCATGGTTGAGCCCACTAGGGGATCAGATATTCGAGATTGAGTGTTATGAAACAAACTAGAATTGTTTAGAGATCCTTAGGGACAAGTAATCAAAATATGATTAAGTTTACCCTGAAATTTGAGAAGGAGAAGCTAAAGTCAGATGTATCAGTATTACAGTGGAGTCAAGGGAATTACTGAGGCATGAGAGAGAAGCTGGCCAAAATTGTTTGGAAAAGAATACTAGCTAGGATGATGGCAGGACAGCAACACCTGGAATTTCTGAAAGCAATTCAGAAGGCACAGGATAGATATACCCAAAGAGTAAAAAGTACTCCAAAGGCAAGATGACATAGCCATGACTAACAAAGTCAGAGCCAACATAAAAGTCAAAGAGAGGGCATATAATAGAGTAAAATACGGGATGACTGGAAATTTGCAAATGTTACTCCGCTATTTAAGAAGGGTGGGAGGCAACAGGAAAAAAACTATAGACCTGTTAGCCTGACATCAGTGGTTGGGAAGTTGTTGGAATCAATTGTAGGGATGAGATTACGGAGTACCTGGAGGCACATGACAAGATAGGCCAAAGCCAGCATGGTTTCCTGAAAGGAAAATCCTATCTGACTAACCTACTGAAATTTTTTGAGGAAATTACAAGCAGGGTAGACTAAGGAGATGCAGTAGACATGGTGTACTTGGATTTTCAGAAGGCCTTTGACAAGGTGCCGCACATGAGGCTGCCTAGCAAGATAAGAACCCATGGAATTACAAGGAAGTTACTAGCATGGGTGGAGTATTGGCTGGTCAGCAGAAAACAGAGTGGGAATAAAGGGATCCTATTCTGGCTGGCTGCTGGTTATTAGTGGAGTTCCACGGGGTTCAGTGTTGGGACTGCTGCTTTTTACGATGTTGTCAATGATTTGGACTATGGTATTAAAGGATTTGTGGCTAAATTTGCCGATGATACAAAGATAGGTGGAGGAGCGGGTAGAGTTGAGGAAACAGAGAGCCTGCAGAGAGACTTAGATAGTTTAGGGGAATGGGCAAAGAAGTGACAAATGAAATACAATGTATTCTCATGCACTTTGGTGGAAGAATTAAAAGGGCAGACTATTATTTAGATGGGGAGAAATTCAAAATGCAGAGATCAAAGTGACTTGGGAGTCCTTATGCAAGATACCCTAAAGGTTAACTTCCATGTTGAGTCAGTTGTGAAGAAGGCATTCATTTCTAGAGATATAGAATATAAGAGCAGAGGTGTGACATTGAGGCTCTATAAGGCACTTGTGAGACCACACTTGGAGTATTGTGTGCAGTTTAGGGCTCCTTATTTTAGAAAGGATATACTGACATTGGAGAGGGTTCAGAGAAGATTCACAAGAATGATTCCAAGGATGAAAGGGTTACCATATGAGGAACGATTGGCAGCTCTTGGGCTGTATTCCCTGGAGTTCAGGAGAATGAGAGGGGATCTCATAGAAACATTCTGAATGTTAAAAGGCCTGAACAGATTAGATATACCAAAGTTATTTCCCATGGTGGGGGATTCTTGGACGAGAGAACACGACTTCAGGATTGAAGGATGTCCATTTAGAACTGAGATGTGGAAAAATTACTTTAGTCAAAGGAAGGTAAAGCTATGGAATTTGTTGCCACCAGCGGCTGCAGAGGCCAAGTCATTAGGTATATTTGAGGCAGAGATAGATAGGTTCTTGATTAGGCAGGGCATCAAAGGGTATGGGGTGAAGTCAAGGGAGTGGGGATGACTGGAAGAATTGGATCAACCCATGATTGAATGGCGGAGCAGACTCAATGGGTTGAATGGTCTATTTCTCCCCCTATATCTTATGGGCTTATGGTCTAAAATTTAGTGGGGCGTTAGAGGATTGGGAAGTTTTTAAAAGCCAGCAGAAGGCAACTTAAAAAGCCATTAATAAGGAAAAGATGAAATATGAAAGTCAACTAGCCAATAATATTCAAAAGGATACAAAAGTTTCTTCAGATACATGAAGTGTAAAAGAGAGTCAAGAGTGGATATTGGACTGATGGAAAATGATGCTGGAGAGGAGTAATGTGGGGGGAGGGCAAGGAAATGGCAGACAAACTGAATAAGCATTTTGCATTAGTCTCCACTGTAGAAGATGCTAGCAGTATGTTGGAAGTTCAAGAATATCAGGGGTCAGAAGTGTGTAAGGATGCCATTACTAGAGAGAAGGTTCTTGGGAAACTGAAAGGTCTGAAGGTAGAAATGTCACCTGGACCAGATGGTATTCCCCAGGGTTTTGAAAGAGGTGGTTGGAGAGATTGTAGAGGCATTACTAATAATCGTTCAAGAATCACTAGATTCTGAAATGGTCCCACAAGACTGGAAGATTCTGGTCCCACAAATATCACCCCACTCTTCAAGAAGGGAGAGAGGCAGAAGAAAGGAAACTATAGACTAAATAGTCTGAACTCAGTGGTTGGGAAGATAATGAAGTTGATTATTAAGGATGGGGTCTCAGGATGTTTGAAGACACATAATAAAATAGGCCATAGCCAGCATGGTTTCCTCAAGGGAAAATCTTGACTGACAAATCTGTTGGAATTCTTTGAAGAAATAACAAGCAGGATGAACAAAGGAGAATCGGTTGATGTTGTGTACTTGGATTTTCAGAATGCCTTTGACAAGGTGCCACACATGAGGCTGCTTAACAAGCTACAAACCCATGGTATTATTGGAAATATTCTAGCATGGATAAAGCAGTGGCTGATTGGCAGGAGGCAGAGTAGGAATAAAGGGAGCCTTCTCTGGTTGGCTGCTGGTGACTAGTGGCATTCCACAGGGGTCTGTGTGGAGACCAATTCTTTTCATATTTTATATCAATGATTTGGATGATGGAATTTTTTGCTTTGTTGCAAAGTTTGCAGACAAGATGAGGATAGGTGGAGGGGCAGGTGGTTTTGAGGAAGTAGAGAGGCTACAGAAGGACTTTGACAGATTAGGAGAATGGGCAAAGAAATGGCAGATGGAATACAGTGTCAGGAAGTGTATGGTCATCCACCTTGGTAAAAGAAATGGAAGGGTTGACTATTTTCTAAATGGAGAGAAAATGCAAAAAATTTGAGGCATAAGGGAACTTGGAAGTCCTTGTGCAGGATGCAGTAAAGATTAATTTGCTGCTTGAGTCTGTGGTGAGGAAGGCAAATGCAATGTTAGCATTCATTTCAGGAAGTCTGGAATATCAAAGCAAGGATGTAATATTGAAACTTTATAAAGCACTGTGATGCCTCAGTTTTGGAGTATTGTGAGCAGTTTTGGGCCCCTTATTTTTGAAAAGATAAAACCATAACATATACTGAAACTGGAGAGGGTTCAAAGGAGGTTCACAAAAATTATTCCAGGATTGATTGGCTTGTCATATGAAGAGTGTTTGATGCTCTGGGCTTGAATTCACTAGAATTCAGAAGAATGGGGGTGGCAGCCTCAATGAAACTACTGAATGGTAAAAGGCCTTGATAGAGTGGATATGGAGAAGATGTTTCCTATGGTGGGAGAATCTAAAATAAGAGGACAGAGCCTCAGATTAGAGGGTCAACATTTTAGAACAGAGATTAGGTGAAATTTCTTTAGCCAGAGAGTGGTGAATCTGTGAATCTTTGCCATAGGCAGCTATGGAGGCTAAGTCCTCGTACATTTAAGGCAGAAGTTGACAGATTCTTGATTGGTCAGAACATGAAGGAATAGATAGAGAGATATAAACTTTATTGATCCCAAGGGAAATTACAGTGTCACAGTAGCATTACAAGTGTACAGATATAAATACTAGAAGAGAAGTAAAAAGAATAAACTTAAGTTACCACAGTCTTACAGTCATCACTTCCCCACCTATAGGTTGAGTAATAATAGAGCCTAATGGATGAAGGTTAAGAATTACCTTATATAGTGTTCTTTGTAGCAGCGCAGTTATCTTAGTCTATTACTAAAGTGCTCCTCTGTTCAGCCGTGGAGGCAAGCAGAGGGTGAGAAACATTGTACAGAATTGCCAGGATTTTCCATAGGGTCCTTTGTTCTACCACAACCTCCAATGAGTCCGTTTTGATTCCTATAACAAAGTTTGCCTTTCTAATCAGTTTATTGAGCCTGTTGCAGCACCCGCATTATTGCCATTGCCCCAGCACATCACCACATAGAAGATTATACTGGTGACCACAGAGTGGTAGAACATGTGAAGGAGAGGTCTGCATACTCCAAAGGACCTCAGTCTCCTCAGGAAGTAGAGGTGACTCTGGCCCTTCTTTTACACAGCCTCTATGTTGATGCTCCACTCAAGTCTGTCACCCAGGTGCACCCCAGTACTTGTAGGTCCTCATCACATCCATGTCCCCATCATCAATAGTAACAGGGAGCAATGCAGGCTTAGTCTTCCTAAATTCAGTTACCATCTCCTTTATCTTATTAATGTTGAGCTGCAAATGATTCAGTCTGCACCATACGACAAAGCCCTCCACCAGGGCCCTGTATTCATCCTCCTGTCCTCCCTTTATATTCCCAACTATTGCTGAGTCAGAGAATTTCTGCAGATGACATGACTCAGTGTTATATCTAAAGTCCAAGATATACAAGGTAAACAGGAAGGGAGAAGGCAGGAGATTGGGATTGAAAGGAAAATTGGGTCAGCCATGATGAAATGGCAAAACAGACTCGATGGGCCAAATGGCCTAATTCTGCTCCTATATCTTATGGTCTTATGGTTTTATGGACACCATCTCAGGATACAGAAATGTAGAAAATATACAGCACCGTACAGGCCCTTTGGCTCACAAAGCCGTGCCTTAGAACTACCTAGACTTTACCCATAGCCCTCTATTTTTCTAAGCTCCATGTAGCCGTCCAAAAGTCTCTTAAAAGACCCTATCATTTGTGCCTCCTCCACTGCCACTGGCAGTCCATTCCATGCACTCACCACTCTCTGCATAAAAAAACTTATCCTGACATCTCCTCTGTACCTACTTCCAAGCACCTTAAAACTATGCCATCTCGTGCTAGCCACTTCAGCCCTGGGGAAAAGCCTCTGACTATCCACACGATCAATGCCTCTCCTCATCTTGTACACCTCTATCAAGTCACCTCTCATCACCTCTCATCCTCCGTCGCTCCAAGGAGAAAAGGCCGAGTTCACTCAACCTATTCTCATAAGGTATGCTCCCCAATCCAGGCAAAATCCTTGTAAATCTCCTCTGTAGCCTTTCTATGGTTTCCACATCTTTCCTATAGTGAGGCAACCAGAACTAAGCACAGTACTCCAAGTGGGGTCTGACCAGGGTCCTATATAGCTGCAACATTACCTCTTGACCCTTAAACTCAATCCCACAATTGATGAAGGCAATGCACTGTATGCCTTCTTAACCAGGGTAGAGGGGTGTCCTTTTAGAACGGAGAGGAGGAGGAATTTCTTTAGCCAGACACTGGTGAATCTGTAGAATTGTTTGCCACAGGCAGCTGTAGCAGCCAAGTCTTTACATTTATTTAAGGCAGTGATTAATATATTTTTGATTGGCCAGGGCATGAAGTACTACAGGGAGAAGGCAGGTGATTGGGGCTGAGATGGAAAATGGATCAGCCATGATGAAATGGCAGAGTAGACTTGATGGGCCAAATTGTCTAATTCTGCTCCTACCGTATATCTCATGGTCTTATATCAGATTATTTCATAGGTTAAAACCATATCATATAAAATTTCAAGCACACCTCCAAATGTTTTATTATTTTTATGCTGTAAGTTACAAAACATTTGATGGAAATACAAATTACAAATGGGACATATGGTGTTGAGAAGCCAGTGAACAAGCCACAGAAAACAGAGAGAGTGACCTATAGTCGCCACCTATCACACACTAACTTGGTGATCTCAATTGCTCTATTATGGGAATGTGCAGTATAGAAGCCAAACGTTTCATAGAAGTGTGAGATGAAACACTGAACACAAATGCCTCACATCATAAGACATGGGAACATAATTTAGCCATTTGGCCCATTGAATCTGCTCTGCCATTTGATTATGACTGAATTTATTTTCTCTCTCTCTCTCTCTCATAGCCATATTCTTCTGCCTTCTTCCCATTAGCTTTGGCACACTTGGTAATCACAAACCTATCAATCTCTGCTTTAAATATTCACAATAATTTGGCCTCCACAGCGACCTGTAGGAAAGAATTCCATAGATGACCAACCATGGCTAGAGAAATTCCTCCTCATGTCTGTTCTGAGGGGGATGTCCTATTGTTCTGGGGCTGTGCCCTCTGGACCAAGACTCTCCCATTATAGGAAGCATCCTCTCCATGTCTGCTCCATGTAGACCTTTCAATATTCAGTAGTTTTCAATGAGACCCCCCCTCATTCTTCTAAATTCTAGTAAGCACTGGCCCAGAGCCATCAAATGCTCTTTATACATTAACCTTTTCATTACTGATTCATTCTTGCAAACCTCCTCTGGATCCTTTCCAATGCCCTCACATCTTTTCTTAGATCTTGAGCCCAAAACTTCTCACAATAAAGGCACTGGTCTGGTCAGCACCTTTTAAAGTTTCGGCATTATATTTATATTCTAGTCTACTGGAAAGGAATGTTAACATTGCATTTGCCTTCCTTACTACTGACTCAACCTGCAACTTAACTGTTGGAGAATCCTGCACTAGGATTCCTAAGTTCCTTTGTATCTCTGAGTTCTGGATTTGCTCCCTATATGGAAGATAGTCTATGCTTTTATTCTTCTACCAAGGTGCATGGCCATACATTTCCCTACATCTGCCACTTTGTCCATTCTCCTAATCAGTCCAAGTACTTCTGCAATTTCCCTCTTCCTCAACACCACATGCTCCTCCACCTATCTTTGTAAAGCAACATAGGTGGGAGCCTAAGGACAGAATGATTTTCCTGTAGCTTTGGCAACAGAGAGAGCTAGCAGGGGGAAATATGTAAATTAATTCCAATAGCTTTTCTTTTCTCTTATCAAAAATCTTGGGGTTTGAAAGATTATTCATTATCATGCAAAATGTGCCCAATTGATTTTTTGTGGTCATTGTGTTTACTCCAGAAAAATCTATTCAGTTAATCTCAGCTCTATTCCTCAGAAGTGTAAGGCTTTCCTTTTTAATCAAATATTTAATTCTCTTTTGAGATGGAATATAATTACTTAATAAAATGGTGTGAAATTCCCTTAGAGGAAAAAGATTGAGTTACCACATTAATCATTTCACCTCCATTAAGTAAATGCAAAACTGCTGATAGATTTTATGGCAGTTTTTCCAACATTAATTGAAACTATTCTAAATAACTGTGTGCCCCAATTAACAAAAGGATTCTTGAAAATAGTTTTCATCCATGGATTGAGACAGGGAAATGAAATTTCAAATGCAATTACAATGGTATGTTTTTTGTAGATATTAAATCCCAGTGCATTACTGAGAGTGGAAGAAATTACAGAGGCACAAGGAACTACACAAAATCTGGCTCTCAGTGCTTGAGATGGGATTCAGCTGCTGTCCATATAAGAAACTACAACGCAAGATCAGATGCATTGAATTTGGGTCTTGGGAGTCACAATTACTGCAGGTATATTTTTGTCTTCCCCAAATGCTTTCAATTATATTTTTTTGATCGATGGCAACAAAATCAAATGTAGAGAAGAAAATTATAGAAACATCAAAAATCTACAGCACATTACAGACTCTTTGGCCCACAGTGTTGTGCTGACCATACTTTAGAAACTGCCTCTATTTTTCTAAGATCCATGTACCTCTTTAAGAGGCTCTTAAAAGACCCTATTGTATCCACCTCCACTGCTTTCACTGGCAGAGCATTCCATGCATCCACCATTCTCTTTCTGAAAATCTTACCTCTGACATTCCCATTTGTACCTGCTTCCAAGCACCTTAAAACTATGCCCCCTCATGTTAGCCATTTCAACCCTGGGAAAAAGCTTCTGGCTATCCACACGATCAATGCCCCTCATCATCTTATACACCTCTATCTGGTCACCTCTCATGCTCTGTTGCTCCAAAGAGAAAAAGACAAGTACAGTCAACCTATAAGGCATATTCTCCAATCCAGGCAACATCCTTGTAAATCTCCTCTGCACTGTCTCTATAGTATGCATACTCTTCCTGTAGTGAGGTGACCAGAACTGAACACAGTACTCCAAGTGGGGTCTGACCAAGGTCTTATAAAGTTGTAACATTACCTCATGGCTCTTCAACTCAATCCCATGGATGATGAAGGCCAACACAGCATATGCCTTATTGTGTGCAGTTTTGGTCCCCTAATCTGAGGAAAGAATTGTGTGCAGTTTTGGTCCCCTAATCTGAGGAAGGACATTCTTGCCATAGAGGGAGTACAAAGAAGGTTCACCAGATTGATTCCTGGGATGGCAGGACTTTCATATGAAGAAAGACTGGATCGACTAGGCTTATTCTCGCTGGAATTTAGAAGATTGAGGGGGGGATCTTATTGAAACGTATAAAATTCTAAAGGGATTGGACAGGCTAGATGCAGGAAGATTGTTTCCAATGTTGGGGGAGTCCAGAACGAGGGGTCACAGTTTAAGGATAAAGGGGAAGCCTTTTAGGACCGAGATGAGGAAAAACTTCTTCACACAGAGAGTGGTGAATCTGTGGAATTCTCTACCACAGGAAACAGTTGAGGCCAGTTCATTGGCTATATTTAAGAGGGGGTTAGATATGGCCCTTGTGGCTAAAGGGATCAGGGGGTATGGAGAGAAAGCAGGTACAGGGTTCTGAGTTGGATGATCAGCCATGATCATACTGAATGGCGGTGCAGGCTCGAAGGACCGAATGGCCTACTCCTGCACCTATTTTCTATGTTTCTATGTTAACAACACTCAACCTGTGCAGCAGCTTTGAGTGTCCTATAGACATGGACCCCAAGATCTGGTTGTTCCTCCACACTGCCAGGAGTCGTACCATTAATATTATATTCTGTCTTCAAATTTGACCTACCGAAATGAACCACTTCACACTTTTCTGGGTTGAACTCCATCTGTCACTTCTCAGCCCAGTTCTCCATCCTGTTGATGTCCTACAGTAATCTCTGATAACCCTCCAGTCTATCCACAACACCCCAACCTTTGTGCCATCAGCAAACTTACTAACCCACCCTTCAACTTCCTCATCCAGGTCATTTATAAAAGTCACAAAGAGGAGGGGGCCCAGAACAGATCCCTGTGGGAGACCACTGGTTACCCACCTCCATGCAGAATATGAACCATCCACAACCACCCTTTGCCTTCTGTAGTCAAGCCAATTCTGGGTCCACAAAACAATGTCTCCTTGGATCCCATGCCTCATTACTTTATGAATGAGCCTCGCATTGGGAACCTCATCAAATGCCTTACTGAAATCCATATACACTACATCCATTGCTCTACCTTCATCAATGTTATCTTCTTCTTTTGCAGCCATTCTAACAAATGTTTATCTTTATGCCCAAATGAAAAGCTTTTCAGCATAATTGGCAGGAAAAGCATTGACAAGTTTCTATTCAAAATTCTCTTTTTGTGTTCTTCAAAAAATGAAGGCACACATCCTTGAATAGTTAGATGTTCTTTAAATGCTGTCTGACCTGCTAATTTCCTCCAGCATTATGCCACTCGTCAGGTATGGAGTCCTAGTCCACAGCACCTTGAAAGTGGCTATATGCTTATGTTAGGTGGTAAAGAAGGTGTTTGGCATACTTGCCTTCATTGGTTGGGGCTTTGAGTAGAAGAATTGGGAAATCATGTTATTTACAACTTTGGTTAGGCTGCTCATGTATTATTGTGTGTATTTCTGGTCACTCCATTACAGGAAGAATATGGTGACCTAGGAAATGGTATAGTGAAGTTTTACCAAGGTGCTGCCTGGATTAGATAATATGAGAAGCTGGACAAAATTTGATTGTTTTCTCTGGAGTATCAGAGGCTGATGGGTGATCTGACAGAATATTATAAAATTATATCTCAGGTCGACAATCTTTTTCCAGGGGTGGTAATGTCAGATACTGAAGGTCTCGCATTTAAAGTGAAGGAGAAAAGTTGAAAGGAGATGAGCAGCTCCTGTTTTTTTTAAAATACACAGAGAGCGCTGTGTGCCAACTATTGCAGGGAGGAAGCTAAATTCGCTCGGAGGAGTCAGTCCATCGTCCAACTCTGGAGAGTTTTAATGGTGGCTGGGGTTCTTCCCGTGGCTCCCTCATCCAGTGATTAGTATTTGAACTCCAGCTGTCCCAGTTCCCTTTAGAGCACGGAAAGGTGGCCTTCATTATTTCTCTTCTGACTGGAAGAGCCCTGGCCGGTGCCACTGCACATTGGGAAGGTAGGTCAGCGATTTACTCGGATTGGGAGGAATTCATGAGGAAGGTGTTTCATCACCCTGCCAGATGAAGGTGGAACAGAAGAGGGAGGAGAGAGGATGGTCAGAGACCAACTACACGATTGAATTTCGGGCCTTGGCCCTGGAGAGAGATTGGAACGGGAAAGCCTTGGCCACGCTATACCGCCACACACTCCGAAATGAACTGAAGGATACCCTCGCCTTGGGAGAGGCAGCAGAGAACTTAGAAAGATCAGCCAGTCCATCCGTCTCGATAATTGTCTGGCAGAGCGAGAGTGGAACCACGTTAGGAGGTTGACGAGAGCCATTCCAAGCCCGGTCCCTACGCTTTGCAGTTCCACTCTCCAACCACGGACCACAACCAGCTTGTCACCTACTCAAGATTCAGTCGACCCATGCAGTTCGGTGGTGCTGAACTATCCGCCAATGAGAGGTCACACCATTGAAGTCAAGGTCATTGCTTTTACTGTGGGGAAAGCAGGTCACCTGTGGGCCGAAACTCCGAAGTTGCAGCCACCTATAAAACTGCTAAAACTGTCCAGTGTTGGGAGGACTGTGACGGTAGCAGCCACTACACCCAATCACATAGATTTCGATTTCATGCTGAAGGCTGAGCTCATGTGGGGTAAACTCTGAGGCAGGTGAAAGTTTTTGTGGACTCTGGGGCACCAGGTAATTTCCTGGGTTTAGGATCAGCCTGTTGGTTCAACATACCACTGCAAGGGTTGAGCCAGCCCATGCCCGAAACTGTCTTGGACGGCCACCCGCTAGTCTCTGGGCAGATCCAGAAAAAGACCATTGCTGAGTTTTGCAGACGAAGATACGGGATCATGTGGAAGGCATTTGTTTCTGCAGTACTGACTCTCCACTTGTCCCTGATCCTCGGGTACCCTTGGCTTTTCTAGCATAATGTTCTAGCATAGTGTCAGAAATAAGGTGGATGAGCTTGAAGTTCAGGTGCGAATGGTGTTGTTGGGATAACGGAGACATGGCTGCAGGGAGATCAGACCTGGGAAATGAATATACAAGGGTATACGTGCTATGGTAGGGACAGAAATGTGGGCAGAGGGGGTGGGGTGGCCCTGTTGGTGAGGAATGAGATTCAGTCCTTTGCAAGGGGGAACATAGGATCAGGAGAAGTAGAGTCTGTGTGGATAGAACTGAGGAACAGTAAGGGCAAAAAGACCCTAATGGGTGTTATCTACAGGCCACCAAACAGTAGCATGGATATTGGGTGCAAGTTGAATAGGGAGTTAACATTGGCATGTGGCAAAGGTAATGTCGCAGTAGTTATGGGAGATTTCAACATGCAGGTGAACTGGGAGAATCAGGTTGGTGCTGGACCCCAGGATAGGGAGTTTGTAGAGTGCCTACGGGATGCATTCTTGGAACAGCTTGTACGAGAGCCGACCAGGGACAAGGCTATTCTGGATTTAGTGTTTTGTAATGAACAGGATTTGATAAGCAATCTTGAAATAAAGGAGCCATTAGGAGGTAGTGACCATAATATGAAAAGTTTTTATCTGCAATTTGAGAAGGATAAGGGCAGATCGGAGGTGTCAGTGTTGCAGTTGAACAAAGGAGACTATGGAGCCATGAGAGAGGAGCTGGCCAAAGTTAACTGGACGGATATCCTAGCAGAAAAGACAGTGGAACAGCAATGGCGGGTATGTTTGGGAATAATGCACAAGGTGCAAAATCAGTTCATCCCCTGGAGAAGGAAGGATTCAAAGAGGGGAAAGGGGCCACAGTGGTTGACAAAGGAAGTCAGAGATTGCATAGCATTAAAAAAAAAGGAAGTATGACAGAGCTAAGGTGAGTGAGAGGACAGATGATTGGGAAAATTTTAATTAACAACAGAACTTAACTAAAAAGGCAATACAGGGAGAAAAATGAGGTACGAACGCAAGCTAGCCAGGAATATAAAGGAAGATAGCAAAAGCTTTTTTAGGTATGTGAAGAGAAAGAAGATAGTCAAGAACAATGTTGGGCCCTTGAAGAATGAATTGGGTGAAATTGTTATGGGAAACAGAGAAACGGCAGAAGAATTTAATAAGTACTTTAGATCTGTCTTCACTAGGGAAGACACAAGCAATCTCCCAGATGTATGGATGGGCCAAGGACATAGGGTGACAGAGGAAATGAAACAGATTGACATTAGGAAGGAAATGGTGATGAGTAGACTGATGGGACTGAAGGCTGACAAATCCCCAGGTCCAGATGGTCTGCATCCTAGGGTACTAAAGGAGGTGGCTCTGGAAATTGCGGATGCATTGGTAATCATTTTCCAATGTTCCTTAGATTCAGGATCAGTTCCTGAGGATTGGAGAATGGCTAATGTTATCCCACTTTTTAAGAAAGAAGGGAGGGAGAAAACAGAGAACTATCATCCTGTCAGCCTAACATTAGTAGTGGGGAAGATGCTAGAGTTCATTATTCAAGATGAAATAGTGGCAAATCTAGATAGCAGTGATAGGATTGGGCCGAGCCAGCATGGATTTACCAAGGGCAAATCATGCTTGACTAATCTATTGGAGTTTTTCAAGGATGTAACCAGGAAGTTAGACAAGGGAGATCCAGTGGATGTAGTGTACCTCGATTTTCAGAAGGCATTTGATAAGGTCCCACATAGGAGATTGGTGGGTAAAATCAGAGCTCATGGCATTGGGGGGAAGATATTGACATGGATAGAAAACTGGTTGGCAGATAGAAAGCAAAGGGTAACGGTGAATGGGTGTTTCTCGGAATGGCAGGTGGTGACTAGTGGGGTGCCACAGGGCTTGGTATTGGGACCACAGCTGTTTACGATTTACATCAACGATTTAGATGAAGGCATTGAGAATAACATCAGCAAGTTTGCTGATGATACTAAGCTGGGTGGCAGTGTGACATGTGATGAGGATGTTAGGAGAATTCAGGGTGACTTGGATAGGCTGAGTGAGTGGGCAGATACTTGGCAGATGACATTTAATGTGAATAAGTGTGAGGTTATCCACTTTGGGAGTAAGAACAGGAAGGCAGATTATTATCTGAATGGTGTAGAGTTAGGTAAGGGAGAAATACAAAGAGATCTAGGAGTTCTTGTTCATCAGTCACTGAAGGTGAATGAGCAAGTGCAGCAGGCAGTGAAGAAGGCTAATGGAATGTTGGCCTTTATTACAAAGGGAATTGAGTACAAGAGCAAGGAAATCCTTTTGCATTTGTACAGGGCCCTGGTGAGACCACACCTGGAGTATTGTGTACAGTTTTGGTCTCCAGGGTTAAGGAAGGACATCCTGGCTGTAGAGGAAGTGCAGCGTAGATTCACGAGGTTAATTCCTGGGATGTCTGGACTGTCTTACGCAGAGAGGTTAGAGAGACTGGGCTTGTACACGCTGGAATTAAGGAGATTGAGAGGGGATCTGATTGCAACATATAAGATTATTAAGGGATTGGACAAGATAGAGGCAGGAAATATGTTCCAGATGCTGGGAGAGGCCAGTACCAGAGGGCATGGTTTGAGAATAAGGGGTAGGTCATTTAGGACAGAGTTCAGGAAAAACTTCTTCTCCCAGAGAGTTGTGGGGGTGTGGAATGCACTGCCTCAGAAGGCAGTGGAGGCCAATTCTCTGGATGCTTTCAAGAAGGAGCTAGATAGGTATCTTATGGATAGGGGAATCAAGGGATATGGGGACGGCAGGAACCGGGTATTGATAGTAGATGATCAGCCATGATCTCAGAATGGCGGTGCAGGCTCAAAGGGTCGAATGGTCTACTTCTGCACCTATTGTCTATTGTCTATTGTCTATAATTTTAGTCTGGTTCTCTTTCTCTCTCTTTTCCCCCTTCACTATAATCTCCCCCCAGCCCTACCTTTCTTTCTCTTTTATTTCCCATAATTCTCCACCTTCCCCCTAGCCCATTTCCCTTCAGCCTATCACTTCCCAGCTCTCTACTTCATCCCTCCCCCCACTTCTTATCCCCCCCCCCCCCCCGACCATCCCATGTTACTTCACTCCTGATGAAGGGTTTCGGCCCGAAACATCGTCACTACCTCCTCCCATAGATGGTGTCTGGCCTGCTGAGTTCTGCCAGCATTTTGTGTTTTTAACTATTTAGAATTAAATGGTTCCTTATCAGATTGTATTAAATCCCTTTTTTTATCTGTAGGAACATGTGGCCTACATGAATACTCCATCTGTATTTTTATCTGCACACAAACTGTTCAAATATCTTTGATTTGTAAAAATATGCATATATATCAATAAATGATAAACCCAAAGGTTACTTATACATCCCGATGATGCTTTCAAAGGCCTGAACATCAGGATGCTGCCAGATGAAAAGGCACGAGTTTCCTACAGCTCTTCTTCTTCTTCTTCTATTTCCAGCAGTTTAGACGCATTTAAGTGTCTTACTGCCCTCTACAGGATGTATAATTAATTATAGAATTTCAAGAAACTCAAATTCTTGAATATAAACTTGTCGCACGTAGAAACTGAATAATAAACTCTTCAATCAGATGGTGGTTCTCTTGGTGGCCAAACAAAGATTTAACAGAAAAACAAAATACATTTAAGCCAAACAGCCTCTTGAACAATATGCTTCTTTCAATTTTATATCAATTACAACTCAGCAAAACATGCTTAACTATCTCTGGACTTTCCCACAGCTCTAACATGGAAAACTGCTTAAATATCTACTTATGATGTCATCACCTAGAGACACAGATCACAGGACCTAAATAACTGCTATACAAAACCACCAGCAGAGGGTGCTAAATAACAAAAAAAAATAACTGACTACTGAGACAGCACTGGTCCGTATTGGGGAAGGCGATGAGTGGAAGACTGCATTCAATACATCGACAGGGCATTATGAGTACTTGGTTATGTCCTTTGGCCTTGTGAACGCTCCAGCCGTATGCCAAGAATTCATAAACAACATGCTCCATGATACTTTCCATAAATATGCCTTTGTCTGCTTGAATGATATTCTAATCCTCTTAAAACACCTGGAGGAGCACGTTGCTCACTTCAGGGACATTTTAAAGAGACTTCTAGACCATGGACTTTGTCAAGTCGGAGAAGTCACCTGTTTCATTTTTGGGATTCATCATCTCCAATGGCAATCTCAAGGTGGACCCTACCAAAACTCAGGCAGTCAGAGACTAGCCACCACCATGCAGTATCAAACAAGTCCAGTGATTCCCGAAGTTTGTTAATTTCTACTGGAAGTTCTTCAGGAACTTCAGCTCAGTGGCTGTTCTGCTGGTGGCGCTAGAGAAATCCACGGGCCCCTTAGTCTGGACGATTGAAGTGGTGGCTGTTTTTGCAGATAGAACATAGAATAGTACAGCACATTACAGGCCCTTCGGCCCACAATGTTGTGCCGACCCTCAAACCCTGCCTCCCATATAACCCCCCACCTTAAATTCCGCCATATACCTGTCTAGTAGTCTCTTAAACTTCACTAGTGTATCTGCCTCCACCACTGACTCAGGCAGTGCATTCCACGCATCAACCACTCTCTGAGTGAAAAACCTTCCTCTAATATCCCCCTTGAACTTCCCTCCCCTTACCTTAAAACCGTGTCCTCTTGTATTGTGCAGTGGTGCCCTGGGGAAGAGGCGCTGGCTGTCCACTCTGTCTATTCCTCTCAATAACTTGTACACCTCTATCATGTTTCCTGTCATCCTCCTCTCCAAAGAGTAAAGCCCTAGCTCCCTTAATCTCTCATCATAATCCATACTCTCTAAACCAGGCAGCATCCTGGTAAATCTCCTCTGTACCCTTTCCAATGCTTCCACATCCTTCCTATAGTCAGGCGACCAGAACTGGACATACTACTCCAAGTGTGGCCTAAATAGAGTTTTATAGAGCTGCATCATTACATCGCGTCTCTTAAACTCTATCCCTTGACTTATGAAAGCTAACACCCCATAAGCTTTCTTAACTACCCTATCTACCTGTGAGGCAACTTTCAGGGATCTGTGGACATGTACCCCCAGATCACTCTGCTCCTCCACACTACCAAGTATCCTGCCATTTACTTTGTACTCTGCCTTGGAGTTTGTCCTTCCAAAGTATACCACCTTACACTTCTCCGGATTGAACTCCATCTGCCACTTCTCAGACCACTTCTGCATCCTATCAATGTCTCTCTGCAATCTTTGACAATCCTCTACACTATCTACAACACCACCAACCTTTGTGTCGTCTGCAAACTTGCCAACCCACCCTTCTACCCCCACATCCGGGTCGTTAATAAAAATCACAAAAAGTAGAGGTCCCAGAACAGATCCTTGTGGGACACCACTAGTCACAACCCTCCAATCTGAATGTACTCCATCCACCATGACCCTCTGCCTTCTGCAGGCAAGAAAATTCTGAATCCACCTGGCCAAACTTCCCTAGATCCCATGCCTTCTGACTTTCTGAATAAGCCTACCGTGTGGAACCTTGTCAAATGCCTTACTAAAATCCATGTAGATCACATCCACTGCACTACCCTCATCTATATGCCTGGTCACCTCCTCAAAGAACTCTATCAGGCTTGTTAGACACGATCTGCCCTTCACAAAGCCATGCTGACTGTCCCTGATCAGACCATGATTCTCTAAATGCCCATAGATGCTATCTCTAAGAATCTTTTCCAACAGCTTTCCCACCACAGACGTAAGGCTCACTGGTCTATAATTACCCGGATATCCCTACTACCTTTTTTGAATGAGAGGACAAGATTCGCCTCCCTCCAATCCTCCGGTACCATTCCCGTGGACAACGAGGACATAAAGATCCTAACCAGAGGCTCAGCAATCTCTTCCCTCGCCTCGTAGAGCAGCCTGGGGAATATTCCATCAGGCAGCGGGAACTTATCCGTCCCAATGTATTTTAACAACTCCAACACCTCCTCTCCCTTAATATCAACATGCTCCAGAACATCAACCTCATTCATATTGTCCTCACCGTCATCAAGTTCCCTCTCAGTGGTGAATACCGAAGAGAAGTATTCATTGAGGACCTCGCTCACTTCCACAGCTTCCAGGCACATCTTCCCACTTTTATCTCTAATCGGTCCTACCTTCACTCCTGTCATCCTTTTGTTCTTCACATAATTGATGAATGCCTTGGGGTTTTCCTTTACCCTACTCACCAAGGCCTTCTCATGCCCCCTTCTTGCTCTTCTCAGCCCCTTCTTAAGCTCCTTTCTTGCTACCCTATATTCCTCAATAGACCCATCTGATCCTTTCTTCCTAAATCTCATGTATGCTGCTGTGGTGAACTACATATCCCTGTCTGGACTGCTCCTGTGGCTCCTCCCACAGACCCCTGCTGACTGCTCCTGTGGCTCCTCCCACAGACCCCTGTATAAAGGCGATTGAGGCCTGAGCCCGGCCTCATTCTCCAGGATGTAGTGTTGTTCATTCTTCCAGTCAATAAAAGCTGATATCTTGCTTCTTACGTCTCAGAGTGAGTTATTGATGGTGTATCAGCTGCCTTCTTCCATCTGATTAGATTTTCCACCTCACTTGTCACCCATGGTTCCTTCACCCTACCATTCTTTATCTTCCTCTCTGGGACAAATTTATCCCTAACATACTGCAAGAGATCCTTAAACATCGACCACATGTCCATAGTAAATTTCCCTGCAAAAACATCAGCCCAATTCACACCCGCAAGTTCTAGCCTTATAGCTTCATAATTTCCCCTTCCCCAATTAAAAATGTTCCTGTCCTCTTTGATTCTATCCTTTTCCATGATAATGCTAAAGGCCAGGGAGCGGTGATCACTGTCCCCCAGATACTCACCCACTGACAGATCTGTGACCTGACCCGGTTCATTACCTAGTACTAGATCTAGTATGGCATTCCCCCTAGTCGGCCTGTCAACATACTGTGACAGGAATCCATCCTGGACACACTTAACAAACTCTGCCCCATCTAAACCTTGGAACTAATCAAGTGAGAATCAATATTAGGGAAGTTAAAGTCACCCATGATAACAACCCTGTTATTTTTGCACCTTTCCAAAATCTGCTTCCCCATCTGCTCCTTGGTATCTCTGCTGCTACCAGGGGGCCTATAGAATACCCCCAGTAGAGTAACTGCTCCCTCCCTGTTCCTGACTACTACCCATACTGACTCAGAAGAGGATCCTGCTACATTACCCACCCTTTCTGTAGCTGTAATAATATCCCTGACCAGTAATGCCACCCCTCTTCCCCTTCCCCCCCCCCTTTATCCCTTTTAAAGCACTGAAATCCAGGAATATTGTGAATCCATTCCTGCCCTGGTGCCAGCCAAGTCTCTGTAATGGCCACTACATCATAATTCCATGTATGTATCCAAGCACTCAGTTCATCACCTTTGTTCCTGATGCTTCTTGCATTGAAGTACACACACTTTAGCCCTTCTACCTTACTACCTTTACACCCGTTATTCTGCTTATTTTTCCTCAAAGCTTCTCTATGTGTTAGATCTGGCTTTACTCCATGCACTTCTTTCACTGCTCTATCGCTCCAGGTCCCATCCCTCTTGCAAATTAGTTTAAACCCTCCCGAACCATGCCAGCAAACCTACCTGCAAAGATATTGCTTCTCCTCGAGTTCAGTTGCAACCCATCCAATCTGTACAGGTCCCACCTTCCTCAGAAGAGATCCCAATGTCCAAAAATCTAAAACCCTGCCCCTGCACCAACTCCTCGGCCACGCATTTAATTGCCATCTCCTCCAATTCTTACCATCACTATCACGTAGCACTGGCAGCAATCCTGAGAACACTACCCTTGAGGTCCTGTTCTTCAGCCTTCTGCCTAGTTCCCGAAACTCACACTTCAGGACCTCATCCCTCTTCCTGCCTATGTCGTTGGTACCAACATGTATCACGACTTCTGGTTGCTTTCCCTCTCGTACCAGGATGTCATGCACCCGGGAGGCAACAAACCATGCGGTCTTAAGCAGCAGTTCGCAACAGCTCCTATCTTGGTTTCTTCTAACCCGAACCTTCCCTTCATCATGGAAGTGAACGCCTCAGACTGCAGAGTGGGTGCTGTCTTGTCCCAACAACCACCTTCAGACGGTAAAATGAACCTGTGTGCATTCTCCTCTAGGCAGCTGACCCAGGTAGACTGAAACTATGACATCAGGAATCGGGAGCTTCTTGTGGTTTAGTTAGCCTTGGAGGAATGGCGTCACTGGCTCGAGGGAGCCAATGACCCTTTTATCATTTGGACTGCCAAAATGAACCTGGCTTGTATTCAGAAGACCAAGTGACTTAATTCTAGGCAGGCCAAAAGGGCTTTAATCTTTAATCGCTTTGAATTCATCCTGACTTATCAACCAGGGTCGAAGAACCAGAAGCCAGATGCCCTGTCCCGTCAGTTTGATGAACCAGAATGAGAGCAGCAGCCTACCATTTTGTTCCAGGCCAGGGTGGTAGCGCCAATTCGTTGGTGTATTGACACTCTTGTTCACAAGGCTCAAGCGCAAAGGGAGATTCTTAGGAATGTCTCCGGATAGGCCGTTCATCCCAAGTTCCGTCAGGTCCCAGGTATTCCAATGGGGACATTCGTCGAGAATGACTGCACTCCCAGGGATTGCCAGGATCCTCAAGTTTATCAATAGGAGGTGTTGGTGTTCCAGAATGACGAAAGAGGTTCGGCAGTACTGTGGGCATACAAGGTGAGCACACAAAACAAAGAACTCCCTTCCTTGATCTTAAGGGCTCCTCCACTCCCGACCCGTTCTGGAAAGACCTTGGGCACACATCTCCATGGACTTTGTCACAGGTTTCCCACCATCCAACGGGAACTCGGTTATTATGGTAGTTGCCGATTGGTTTTTGAAAGCTTGAAAGTTCATTGCCTTGAAGAAGCTACCGTCTGCAGGTCCAGCTTGTCCTGGTCTTCAGGATCCACAGATTATTTCTGGAGGGTGTTCTGTAAACTGATAGGGACAACAGCAAGCCTTTCCTCTGGGTTTCACCCCCAGTCCAACCAGCATTTAGAACATACGCTAAGGTGCTTGTGCTTGTCCTCAGAAAGCTCAGATGAATGGTGTGACCATTTGATGTGGGCAGAAGTTGCTCAATCTTGCAGCATGCAGCGCACCGTTCGAGTGCCAGTTTGGCTATTCTCTGCCTCTTTCCAGAACAGGAAGACGAGGTTGGGGTCCCTGTGGAGGAAGATCTCATCCAACACTGCAAGCAAAGATGGATTAAGACAAGAGAGATGTTGCTGAATTCTACCTGGAAAGCGGAGACCAAGGTGAACAGAAAAAGAAGTGGGGACCTGCTTTACAGGTCTGGCTGTTTACTCATGATTTGCTTCTCTGAGTGAAATCTAGAAAGTTAGTGCCCACATTCACTGGACCCTTTAAAACTCAGAGGTGAGGAGGCCCGGTGGTTTACATCTTGAAGCTCTCCAAGACCCTAAAGAACAACCCCAACTTTGGCATTTCTAAATTAAAACCTGTCTGCACCAGTGCCTTAATTCCATCAGCATCAGCCCCGTCACCACCTAGATTTATCATGGGGGAACAGGATTTTACGGTAAAAAGACTTTTGGATTAACTCACTGTTCAAGAGGTTCGGCAATACCTCGTGGACTAGGAAGGATTCAGACCCAAAGTACTAGGTGCCCGAAACAGACATCTTTGATCCAGCTCTCATCCACAATTACCATCATTGCCTCTCCCAGCAGCCAGGGCCATCATGAATCGGCCATAGGGGAGGGGTCTCGTTACGAGATGCCCCCAACCACACCAGCTTCAAGGATTTAAATGCTCAAACTCCCCAAAGTCCAGATGGCTAAACCCTCTTTAAGGGTTCAGGACGGTTGTGCTAAATGGTAATCATGTTTTGAGCGCCAAGAATTGAGTAGAACCATAGAACCATAGAACATTACAGCACAGTACAGGCCCTTCAGCCCTCCATGTTGTGCCGACCCACATAATCCTTAAAAAAGTACTAAACCCACACTACCCCATAACCCTCTATTTTTCTTTCATCCATGTGCTTGTCCAAGAGGCTCTTAAATACCCCTAATGTTTTAGCCTCCACCACCATCCCTGGCAAGTCATTCCAGGCACTCACAACCCTCTGTGTATAAAACTAACCCCTGATATCTCCCCTAAACTTCCCTCCCTTAATTTTGTACATATGCCCTCTGGTGTTTGCTATTGGTGCCCTGGGAAACAGGCACTGACTATCCACCCTATCTATGCCTCTCATAATCTTGTAGACCTCTATCAAGTCCCCTCTCATTCTTCTACGCTCCAAAGAGAAAAGTCCCAGCTCTGCCAACCTTGCTTCATATGACTTGTTCTCCAAACCAGGCAACATCCTGGTAATTCTCCTCTGCACCCTCTCCATAGCTTCCACATCCTTCCTACAATGAGGTGACCAGAATTGAACACAATACTCTAAGTGCGGACTCACCAGAGATTTGTAGAGTTGCAACATGACCTCTCTATTCTTGAACTCAATCCCCCTATTAATGAAGCCTAGCATCCCATAGGCCTTCTTAACTACCCTATCAACCTGAGCAACAACCTTGAGGGATGTATGGATTTGAACCCCAAGTTCCCTTTGTTCATCCACACTCTTAAGTAACTGACCATTAATCCTGTACTCAGTCTTCTGCTTTGTCCTTCCAAAATGCGTCACCTCACACTTATCCGGATTGAACTCCATCTGCCATTTTTCTGCCCAACTCTGCAGCCTGTCTACATCCTCTTATAACCTTCAACAACCTGCAGCTCCATCCACAACTCCTCCAATCTTCGTGTCATCTGCAAACTTACTCACCCATCCTTCTGCCTCTACATCCAGGTCATTTATAAAAATCACAAATAGCAGGGGTCCCAGGACAGATCCCTGCGGCACTCCACTAGTTACTGGCCTCCAGGCAGAATACTTTCTTTCCACAACTACCCTCTGCTTTCTTTCTTCAAGCCAATTTTTTATCCAAACAGCCAAGGTTCCACTTATCCCATGCGTCATGACTTTGTGGATGAGTCTCTCGTGAGGGACCTTGTCAAATGCCTTGCTAAAGTCCATGTAGACCACATCCACTGCCCAACCCTCATCAATTTCTTTTGTTACCTCTTCAAAAAACTCAATCAGGCTCGTGAGGCACGATCTTCCCTTCACAAAGCCATGTTGGTTATATTTAAGGAAGTATTTAAGGAATACCTGAACTCAGTTTGGTGCTCAATCGTGAAGTTACTTGTGATATCGCTAATGTTTATTTTGAGCTCAGATCTCTTGATCTAATACCAGATCTCGAACCTTGCTTTGGACATCCCAGCATTTGGCCCAATTCATCCTCGTCAAGGACTCCTGTCACGTAGGGTTGGGGAGTTGTGAAAATGTTCTGTTGGCACTAGAAGTGCGGTGATATATATTTCTTGGTATGCCCGGCACAATCCTCAGACTGTTTCGATATAAGTATGACAAACAAAGCTAAAATATGTGGAGGAAGAAGAAGAGATTTGGTTTAATTTGGCATCATGATCAGCACAGATATCCCGTGCTGAAGGGTCTGTTTGTGTGCAGTACTGTTCTACAAGTTCAGTGCTTAAACTGATCATGCAGCAGGGCAATATCTTAGCTACAATCAACTTCTACATTTCACTGTTGCCCTCAAATACACATTTGAAATTGATAAATCTACACATACATGGGGTAGCACAGTATATAGTGATTAGCCCAATGCCTGACAATACCAGTAACCAACTAGGCTTCAGTTCCTACCACTGCCTGTAAAGAGTTTGTGTGTTCTCCCAATGATTAGGTGAGTTTTCTCTAGATGCTCTGATTTCCTCTCACAGTCCAAAGACCTATCAATTGGTAGGTTAATTGGCCGTTGTGAATTGTCCTGTGATTCAGCTAGGATTAAACTGGGGGATTGCTGGGTTGCATGGCTTGAAGGGCTTATTCCACACTGTATCTCAATACATAAATATTAAATTTTGACTGAATGGCAGGTTTTTCAGACTCTGAATACAATGCAAAAGAGAGGTTAGCCAGCTCTTTGCAGATGCTACATTCATCTCCAAAATAATTTCTCCTGCAAAAGCAGAGTTACAAACACCAAGCAACAGCAGTTTCTGTCTTCATTGTCTTAAAGACTTTGGAGATATTTGAGACCAATAGGATCCAATGGGATCCTTGAGAAAACTGATCTACAGACTGTTCAGGATGGTCTCTGTGATATGCAAAATGCATCCTATCAATGCAAGAGCACTGATACTGATTGTAGAGCTGCCACCTTGCAGTTAACTGACCTGGGTTCAATCCTGATCTCTGTTGCTGTCTATGGAGTTTACAAATGCTCCTTGTGACCATGTGGGAGTCCTTCAGTGTTCTCCAGTTTCCTCCCACGATCCAAACCAAGTGATGAGGAGGAATTTCTTTAGCCAAAGGCTGGTGAATATGTGGAATTCATTGCCATCACCAAGTTGCTGAGTATATTTAAAGTGGAGGTTGATAAGTTCTTGATTAGTCAGGGCTTCAAAGATTATGAAGAGAAGGCAGGAGAATGGAGTTGAGAGGGCTAATGAATCAGCTGTAGCCCCCTGGCATGCCTTAGACTTGCTCAGCTTGCTTCTGTCTAGGGGGAGAGCAGCCCTCGGCCCTGCCAAACTGGGTAATCAGCTTGTGTGGATACTGTGTGATGTCCCCACCCCGCCAAATAACAGACAGTACACCTTATGTGATTAAATGATTACACTTTATAGAGATTACTAGAACTAAGTGATTAATAATGATACTATATATACGAAGGAAACGAAAATAAAGAAAAGGCGCCAAAACTTATCGAAGTCCAAACCACTTTGTGCACAACCGTTGGAGCTCAATTAATGAAGTCTTCTGGCTACCATTTGATCCCCTCAGACCTCCTCGACTCGCAGCTCAGGACCACCCGAAGTGATCAACCAAGCACTCCCGGCATGTCTGTCTTCATCTCCTCTCCTCACCGAAAATCCTGGCCTCAGACTCCCATTCAGGGTCCGTTCCATTGCCAGCTTACAGCATCGTGTCCTCTCTCTCTCACCCCCTCGTGCCGACTCCCCAAATCCCCGCCAACAATAGTTTACAGACCCAGAAGAGAGAATAACATTAATCCCAATTGGTTAACAAAAGAATACAATTCTCGTTATCAGTAATTTTAACCCAAACAAAACTGTGAGAGAAAGCACTTATCATAACAAAGAAGCATTCCTACTTTTAACAAAACAAGGAAGCCATTTTGATTAACATATGCAATAACAAAAAAAGAAAAAAACCCTCACAAAGAAAAAGAAAGAAAAGCCCCTTGCACAGCCATGATGGAGCAGACTCAATGGGCCGAATAGCCTAATTCTGTTCCTATGTCTTATGGTCTTGTATTGGTAGGTTAATTGGAGAATGTAAACTGACACAAGGGTGTAGGTGGGTTGTACAGTCAGAAGAGTTGATGGGCATGTGTGAAGGCTGATTTATAGCTTGTTGCTTGATGGTTGGCCTGTTTTATTTGTTTCCATGCTCTATAAAATACAAGACACCGAAAGAGGCCATAATTCTGATACAATGATTAAGACAAATAAGATCTCGGGAAATTTAACATTCTTCTTTACTGGGAAAATGTTATTCACAAGCACTTAAGCTGGGCAAAGCCAGCTGGTCAATCACAGCAGAAAGCCCAGGTGGAGATGTGTAAGAAACCTGTACGAAGAGGAGTGGTGTCCATTGTCCATTTGGTGATTAGCTCTATAGCTCTGCAGCCACTGGGTGAGGATTGCATTTCCCACACTATATGCAAACATGACCGACTGGCTAGTCTATCTTTGATCTCATAACTTTGCTTTGCAGCATATAAGTCTACAAATTATTTAGGGAGGGGTAAATTGGGCAGCATGTGGGGAGAATAATTAAGGATGAACATCTAAATACGACATCAGCGACAGGTTACTATCGATGCAATGCTCCTCAGACAGGATGAAGAGGTCAATACTCCCCAATGCCATTAGGCTTTACAATTCAACCGCCAGGACTTAAGAACTTTTTAAAAGCTATTATTAATGCTTTTTGAGATAGTGATTTAGATGCATATCATATTTTTTACTGAGTTAAGTATTGTATGTAATTAGTTTTGCTACAACAAGTGTATGGGACATTGGAAAAAAAGTTGAATTTCCCCATGGGGATGAATAAAGTATCTATCTATCTATCTATCTAAAATAGCTTGGAAACATGTCGGAGGGATTATTAATTGGGAAATACTTTTCCAAACTACTTCCTACATCTACTGATAGTGAGAGTAAAGCTGGAAATCTGAGCCATCACAGAAATGAATGTTTCAGCAATGTTTAAGAAAAGCTGCCACTAGATGGATTTCGCTGTTCACATTTTTCTGACAATTAGTGTTATCCATTTATACAGTATATCCAGTAGTCCTTTTTCTATTTATTTGAAATGCCATTTATACTGTTCAATTACCAATCCATGTGTTTAATATTTCAACTGCAAAGGAATCCAGACAATGATAAAAAGCCTTGGTGTTTCATTGAAGGAATAAAGTACTGGGACTTCTGCGATATTCCAAAATGTCAGACAGAAATTAGTAAGTGAATTTTTAAAAATTACCTTAAGAGGAACAATTTAAAACTAAATCTTACAAACATTTGTTGGATCCAAAACTTAATGATTTATTTTAACATGTGCGGGTGGCACTGTGTTGTGTAAGTACAGACAATAACATCTATATTTCGGATCATGTGGATGGAATACACTCTTTGTGTAGTCTGCCATTTTTTTTCATGGAATTGTTCCCCCTCATGAATTACACTTCCTGCCTCTCTAATTGATCACTTCCTCACCCTGACCGTCTGATCTGCATCATCTCAACTTCCCTCCACCCATCCTCTATTTGTGCATCACAAGGATGGGCATTCTCTGACACCTTTAAGCTTCCTAAGCGTTCTGTGGCTGTTTCTTTTTATTTCATCATTAACACAGCAGGTAATTACCTTTGCCTTTGCTCCCCCTGCAAAAGTGACTTTCCAGACAAGTATCCTTTCCTTGTATTTAGGTCTGTCCTACAGCTCTTGGTACTTATTTCTTTTAGCATCTTAGACCATAAGATATAGAAGAATTAGGCAATTTGGCCCATTGAATCTGCTCTACTTCATCGTGGCTGATCTATTTTCCTCCCAGACCCAATCTTCTGCCTTCTTCCAACATCCTGTCATTCCTTGACTAATCAAGAATCTATCACCTCTGCCTTAAGTTTACGTAAATATACTTTATATTGGTCTCCTTCATTTTTTGGTGTTTTCTTTCTTGTGGCTGACTGGCAGGAGGGGTGATCTGTTAGTTCTATGTGTGTGAGAGGGAGGATTGAAGGTTTCGATGCTGCTGTCGCTGTTCTTTTTGTAAGTGGGGGGATCTGGGATTATTATTTTCACTGCTTTTTTCTGGTGGGTTTGAGGGTTTGTTGCTATTGTTGCTGTTTTCTCTGGGGGATTTTGGTGTTCGCAAGTTTTATTTCTTTTTCATGCAGGAGAGGGAGCTGATGTCTTTACTTTCAATAGCTCACAGAGTCTTTCTGTATTTCATGTCTATCGGAAGAAGACAAATATCAGAGTTGAATTGTACATGCATACTTCCACAATAAAATGGACCTTTTGATGAGTTGGCCTCCATAGCTACCTGTGGCAAAGAATTCCACAGATTCATCACTCTCTGGCTAAAGAAATTCCTCTTCATCTATTCTAAATGGACATCCTTCTATTCTGAGGCTATGTCCCCCGGTCTTAGACTTCCCCACCATAGGAAACATCCTCTCCACATCTACTTTGTTAAGGCATTTCAATATTTGATAGGTTTCAATGAGATCTCATCTCATTCTTCCAAGTTCCAGAGAGTATAGGTCCAAAGCCATCAAATGCTTCTTATATGATAAGTCTTTCAATACAAGAATAATTTCTGTGAACCTCCTTCGAACCCACTTCAATGTCAGCACATCCTTTCTTAGCTAAGGGGCCCAAAATGGCTCTCAATTCTCCAAGTGAAGCCTCATCAGTGCCTTATAAAGTTTCAACATTACATCCTTGCTTATATATTCTAGTCCCCCCAAAATGAATGCAATACACCATACATCTTCTTAACCACCCTATCAACTTGTGTGGCAACTTTGAGGGTTCTATGGATGGAGGTCCCAAGAACCCTCTATTCTTCCACACTGCTAAGAATCTTGTGCTCTGCCTTCAAGTTTGACCTTCCAAATTGTGTCTGCCTTTTTATCGGCTACGTGGAACAGTCTATGTTCCAAGCCTACACCGGTATCACTCCCCATCTTCTTCAACACTACATTCTCCATCAGACTTAGGAGCAGAATTAGGCCATTCAGCCTGCTGAGTCTGCTCCACCATTCCATCATGGATGATCCCGGATCCCACTCAACTCCATACAGCTACTTTCTCGCCATATCCTTTGATGCCCTTACCAATCAGGGAACTATAGAAGTCTGCCTTAAATATACCCATGGATTTGGCCTCCACTGTAGTCTGTGCCAGAGCATTCCACGGAGCTACTATTCTCTGGCTAAAAAGAAATTCCTCCATGCTTCTGTTCTAAGGGGTTGCCCCTCAGTTTTGAGATTGTGCTCTCTAGTTCTGGACACTCCCACCAGAGGAAACATCCCCTCCACATTCACCCTGTGTAGGGTGTATATCATTTGCCACTTTTTTGCCCATTCTTCCAATTTGTCTAAGTCCTGCTTCCTCAGCACTACCTACCACTCCATCCTATCTTCATATCATCTAAAACTGCCAGAAAGCCATCAACTCCACTGTCTAAATCATTGACAAACAACGTGAAAGAGGTGGTCCCAATACTAACCCCTGAGTAACACCACTAGTTATTGGCAGCTAACCTGAAAAGGCTCCTTTTATTCCCACGTGCTGACTCCTGTCTGTCAGCCATTCTGCTATCCATGCCAGTATCTTTCCTGTTATGCCATAGGATTTTATCTTGTTAAGCAGCTTCCGAAAATCCAACTAAATGACATCCACTGCCTCTTCTTTGTCTACCCTGCTTATTACTTCCTCAAAGTACTCTAAAGTACTCTAAAGAGTACTTTAGAGAAACCATGCTGACTTTTGAGTTAGAACATAGAAAACCTACTGCATAATACAGGCCCTTTGGCCCACAATGCTGTGCCAAACATGTACGTACTTAGAAATTACCTAGGTTTACCTATAGCCCTCTATTTTCCTAAGCTCCATGTACCTATCCAAGAGTCTCTTAAAAGACCCTATTGTATCCACCTCCATCACCATTGCTGGCAGCCCATTCCATGCACTCACCACTCATTGCATTTAAAAAAACAACTTGCCCCTGACATCTCCTCTGTGCCCACTTCCAAGCACCTTAAAACTGTGCCCTCTCACATTAGCCTCTTCAGCCCTGGAAAAAAGCCTCTGACTATCCACGTGATCAATGCCTCTCATCTTGTACACCTCCATCGAGTCACCTCTCATCCTCTGCTGCTCCAAGGAGAAAAGGCCAAGTCACTCCACCTATTCCCATAAGGCATGCTTCCCAATCCAGTCAACGTCCTTTGAAATCTCCTCTGCACCCTTTCTATAGTTTCCGCATCCTTCCTGTATGATGTGACCAGAACTGAGTGCAGTACTCCAAGTGGGGTCTGACCAGTGTCCTATATAGCTGTAACATTACCTCTTGGTTCTCAAACTCAATCCCAAGGATGACGAAGGCTAATGCACCATATGCCTTCTTAACCACAGAGTCAACCTGAGCAGCAGCTTTGAGTATCCTGTGCACTCAGACCCCAAGATCCCTCTGCTCCTCCAGACTGCCAAGAGTCTTGCCATTAATACTATATTCTTCGATCATATTTGACCTACCAAAATGAACCACCTCACACTTATCTGGGTTGAACACCATCTGCCACCTCTCAGCCCAGTTCTGCGTCCTATTGATGTCCCGCTGTACCCTCTGACAGCCCCCTACACTATCCACAACACTCTCAACCCTTGTGTCATCAGCAAATTTACTAACCCATCCCTCCATTTCCTCATCCAGGTCATTTATAAAAATCACGAAGAGTAGGGGTCCCAGAACAGATCCCTGAGGCACACCACTGGTCACCGACCTCCATGCAGAATATGACCCATCTACAACCACACTTCGCCTTCTGTGGGCAAGCCAGTTCTGGATCCACAAAACAATGTTCCCTAGGATCCCATGCCTCCTGACTTTCTCAATGAGCCTTGCATGGGGTACCTTATCAAATGCCTTGCTGAAATCCATGTACACTACATCTACTGCTCTACCTTCATCAATGTGTTTAGTTACATCCTCAAAAAAATCAGTCAGGCTCATAAGCCTGTTGACAAAGCCATGTTGACTATTCCTAATCATATTATACCTCTCCAAATGTTCACAAATCCTGCCCCTCAGGATCTTTTCCATCAACTTAACAACCACATTTTTATTTTTATTTTATCATTAGACTCCAAGTACCTCCCCCCACCCCCCACCCCCCCCCCCCCCCCCAGCCTCATCCTTAATAATTGATTCCAACACTTTCCCAGCAACTGAGGTTGGGCTAACTGGCCTATAATTTCCTTTCTTTTGCCTTCCTCTCTTAGAGTGGAGTGATATTTGCAATCTTCCAGTCCTTCTGCCCCATGCCAGAATCATGTAATTCTTGAAAGATCACAACTAATGCATCTATCTCTTCAGCAACCACTCACAGGACTCTGGCATTTAATCCATCTGGTCCAGGTGATTTATTCATTTTAAGACTTTGAATTTGCCACAAACTTTTTCCTTTGTAATTGCAATGGTACTCACTTGTGCTCCATGATACTCATGGACCTCTGGCTAATGTCTTCAACAGTGAAGACTGATGCAAAGTACTTATTAAGTTCATCTGTCATTTCTTCATTCCCCGTTACTACCTCATCAACAGCAGTTTTCCAGTGGTCCAATATCCTCACCTCCCTTTTACTTTTTATATAACTGAAAAAACTTCTAGTATCCTACTTTATATTGGCTAGTTTGCCCTCATATTTCAACTTATCCCTTATAACTTTCTTACATGCCCTTTGTTGGATTTTTAAATTTTCCCCATCATCCAACTTCCCAATCACTTTTGCTATCTTGTATGCCATTTCCTTGGCTTTTATGCAGTCCTTAACTTCCCTTGTCAGCCACTGTTGCCTACCTCTACCATTTGAGAACATTTACTTCTGTGGGACATATCCATCCTGCACCTTGTGAACTATTCCCATATACTTCAGCCATCTCTGCCCTGCTGTTATCCCACCAGTATCCTCCTCTAATCTACCTGGGCAAGCTCCTCTCTCATGCCTCTGTAATTTCCTTTATTCCATTGTAATACAGATGCATGTGACTTGTGCTTCTCCCTCAATTGCAGTATGAATTCAATCATACTACAATCATCCCTCCTAAGGATTCCTTTACATTAAGCTCCCCAATAAAGTCAGGGTTATTACTTAACACCCAGTCAAAGATAACCTTTTCCTGAGTAGACTCAAGCACAAGCTGCTCTTAAAAAGCCATCTCATAGGCATGCAACAAATTCCCTCTCTTGCGATGCGACACCAACCTGGTTTTCCCAATCCCCTTGAAGCCCATTACAATTGTGTCATTACCCTTATTACATGCCTTTTCTAACTCCTTTTTCAATCTCAACTCCACACCTTGGAGGCCTATATATGATTGCCATAATTTTTTTTACCCTTGCAATTTCTTAATTCCACCCATAAAGATTCAATGTTCTCTAACCCAATTCCATCTCTTACCAACCGCCTATGCTTTTCTGCTTGTCCTTTTGATACAAGTTATACCCTTTGATGTTAAGCTCCCAACTATGGCTTTCATTAAGCCATGACTCAGTGATGCCACAACATCATACTGACCAATGTGTAATTGCACCATGAGTTCATCCACCTTATTCCAAATGCTACTCACATTTAAGCACAGTACCTTCAGTCCTGCTTTCTTCACCCTTTTGAATTTTGCCTCTGTGGTATCATTTAACTCTTTTGTTCTGTCTGCATTTGTACCCAATCATTGGCTTGTCCTTCCTTACATTCATGTTACAGCCATCATCTACTTGTAAACTACTGGCTCATCCACAGCTCTAAAATACTGGTTCCCATCCCCTGCCATATTAGTTTGAAGACTACAATGATGCTGCTTCCTGCACCCATGCTGAGCTCGTCAACTATGCCTCCTACTTCCACCCTGCCCTCAAATGTACCTGGTCCGTTTCTGACAACTCCCTCCCCTTTCATGATCTCTCTTTCTGGAGTCAGCTTTATCTACTGATATCACTTATAAACCCACTGATTTTCATGACTAACTGGGCTATACCTTTTCCCACCTTGTCACTTGTGGAAAATGCCATCCCCTTCTCTCAGTTCCTCTCTCTCCACAGCATCTGTTCTCAGGATTGTGGCTGTTCATTCCAGAACTGATGAAATGTCATCCTTAAAGAAAGGAGCTTTCCTTCCTCCACTATCAATGCATCTCTTCAATTTCATGCACATTTGTCCCCACTCCATCCATCCACCACCCCAACAAGGATAAGGTTCCTCTTGTCCTTGCCTACCACTCCACCAGCCTCCACATCTAGCACATAATTCTCCGTAACCTCCACCATCTCTGATGGGATCCTCCCACCGAGTACATCTTTCCCTCCCCTATCCCCCCCCCCCCCCCCCGCTTCCTGCAGGGATCACTTCCTATGATAGTCCCTTGTCCATTTATCCCTCCCCACTGATCTCCCTCCTGGTACTTATCCTTGCAAGTGGAACAAGTGCTACACCTGTCCCTACATCATCTCCTTCACTACCATTCAGGGCCCCAAAAGGTCCTTCAAGATGAGGCAACACTTCACTCTGGAGTTATCTACTGTATCTGGAGTTCCAGGTAGGCCTCCTGTATATCCATGAGACCTGATGTAGATTGGGAGACCGCTTTGCCGAGTACCTACACTCCATCTGCCAGAAAAAGCGGGGTCTCCCAGAGGCCACACATTCAAATTCTACTCCCCATTCCCATTCTGATATGTCATGTCCATGGCCTCTTCTACTGCTGCTCTTTCACCACTCTCCACTTCCCCCTTTCAACTTATCAACTTGCTAGCCCATCATCTCCCTCTGCTGCTCCTCCCTTCCCTTTCTTCCATGGCCACCTCCTATCAGATTTCCCCTTCTCCAGACATTTATCTTTTTCATCAATTGACTTCCCAGCTCTTTACTTCACCTCTCTCCCTCTTCTGGTTTCACCTATCACCTACCTTGTACTTCTTCCTCCCCTCCACCCCACCTTCTTACTCTGACTTCTCTAGTCCTAATAAAATTTCCCTAGACATAGTGTCTTTTTTCATTAATTTGTTGAATAAGTCAATGTTTTCTGGCTTAGCCAAAGTAATTATTCTTTGGGAAATTACAGAACTAGCAATGTGTATTTCAACATCCCAATAAATGTGATTGTACTAGTGGATGATTCTCTTCTATCAGAGTCAAAGTGTGGCAAAAGGTGGCATAAAATGAAGAAGATTGTTGGAGGACTTGGAGCCACAATTGAATCTCACCCTTGGCAAGCAGCACTTTATATTACTGGAGCAAGATCCATTAATCCGGCTTTTCAATGTGGAGCAAGTTTGATTAATCCATGCTGGGTTCTGACAGCTGCACACTGCATTGTCACCAAGTAGGTTCCTCTTTCAGCTTTTCATTCCAGTAGTGGGATCACACTCCACTCTGTCAAATATTGCTAAACCATGATTCAGGGTTAATGACAACACAACCCTGGCTGTTAGCTAAACCAGTTATCAGTAGACTCTGCAGATACATTTCTTCGGTCTCTTCAAAAGCATTTTAAGTTCAAGATAGACCAAAAGTTGGTTTAAATCATTTAATTGCTTGATTCTGGAATAATATGAACATATAATTTATTGTTATGAGCTGTTTAATTATTTTATTTCATAGTTTGTCCCCATGTAAGAATTAGCCAGACTTGAAAATAACTTTCATTCTGTTTACAATTCTGGCTAAATTGCTTTAGCTGAAATCTCTTACTAACGATACTTCAGTGATGCTTGTATTGTTGGTACCAGATTTTTATTTAAGAAGTAGAATTTAGTGTTGATTTTTAATAAAATTTAGCTTTTATTCTGCCAAATAGCCAAACCCTCCAGCTTAAATTGGCAATTAATTATTGAGATTCAATAGCACTGTCAGCTGTAATAAATTTAGATAAATACAGTTTGAAATACCAATTTTTTTTCCTCACTGTTCTTCAGGATACTTCTTCCAAAACCTGGCTGAAAAAAAAATATTTGACCAACTATCCCTATTCTATAAACTCAATCTCTTAAACTAAATTTATTTCAATAATAGCATTGAACTACTGTGTATCACACCTGTCTTTTGTGGTGATGGTCCTCTTTATAAGTAAAAATCTCATGCAGAATTCCATGCTTTTCAAAATAGCTTCACTAAAGAGGAGTTTAAGATGGTAAATAAAACTAATTTGGTTCATATATCATCACTCTCATTAATGTGTTTTCAATCTGACTATTTTATACAGTTAGTTTCTATAAGAACATGATAATAATGAATACTGTGCACTTACAATAAGAATACAAAAACAGATGCAAATTGTGGGTTGAATCACATTGCATAGCCTGATGCAATACCTTTCATTGTCCAATACCTTTGGTTGATGTTGATTCCTTATTTATTGAGCCATGCTTTTTCATATTTTTAAAACACCTATGTTTATAAAAACTGAGTTGTTTTTTGGTGGAAAATATTGTCAAAGCTTTGCTCTATAACAATTAAAAGTGTGATAGTTGTAATATGATATTGAAATGACAGTAAGTTTCACGTGTACCTTGGGAATTGGATTACATTCATTAAAAGGAGGTGCAATGCAAATTGCAGCCATAAAGTTAGCAAATTTTCTGTACACATATTCTAAAACAAAACTTGTCTTTGTTTCTTGTTTAGTGCTTCCCCTACAGACTACAGGGTATTACTGGGAAAATTTTCGATCAGTGAACATGCTAAGAATGAACAAAACTTTTCTGTTGAAAAAATAATTATTCACCAAAGGTTCAATGAACATACATATGACAATGATATTGGTAAGATGAAGTTTGTTGTTAATACTATGTTACTCTAAACAATACAAATTTCATAAGACCTAGGAACAAATTATACCATTCAGCCCATTAAATATGCTTCAACATTATGGCTGATCCATTTCCCCTTCAACCCCATTTTCCTGCCTTCTTCAGGTAACCTCTGACATCCTCACTAATCAAGAACGTATCAACCTCTGCTTCATATATACCCAATGATTTGACCTCCACGTCTGTCTATGGCAATGAATTCCACAGATTCACTCCCCTTTATCTAGAGAAATTCCTTGTCATATGTTCTAAATAGACATCCCCTTATACTGAGGTTGGGCCCTCTAATACTAGACTCACTCGCTATAGGAAATGTTCTCTCCAGATCCACTCTAGAAAGGTCTTTCAATATTCAATAGGTTTCAATGAAATTTCCCCCCCACCCCCCCACCCCATCTTCTAAACTCCACCGAGTACAGGCCAGAGCCATCAAACGCTCCTCATACTTTAACTCTTTTATTCTTGGAATCATTCTTGTGAACCTCATTTGGACCCTCTCCAATGCCAACACATCTTTCTTGGACAAGGGACCCAAACTTCTTGCTAACGAGCTCAAGAATAGCATGATCAGGCATATTAATGTGTGACTGAAAGAACAGTGTAGGGGGCAGGGCTTCATGTTCCTGGATCATTGGGGCCTCTTCTGCAGGAGGTACAACATGTACAAAAAGGATGGGTTGCACCTGAACCCAAAGGGGTCCAATATCCTAACAGGCAGGTTTAATAGAGCTGATAGTGAGGGTTTAAACTAATTTGGCGGAGGATGGGAACCAGAGTGATAGATCTGAGGAAGGGAAAAACAGAAATAAATCAAGAGTTGATAGAAAGGACAGGCAGGAGATGAAGCATAATCACAGTCAGTGGGATGATTTACAGGGCAATAGAAGTGTGGTGCAGTAAAAGAGAAAGTAACAAATACTGGACTGAAAGTGTTATATTTGAATGCACACAACATAAGAATTAAAATGTATAATCTTGAAGTTCAGCTACAGATTGGCAAATGTGATGTTGTGGCCATCTCTGAAGCTTGGCTAAAGGATGGCTGCCATTGGGAGCTGAACGTCTAAGGATATACTGTGTATCAGAAAGAGAGGTATATTCTGGCATTGTAACGAATGACTGGAAAATTGCAAATGTTACTCTGCTATTTAAGAGGGTGGGAGACAACAGAAAGGAAACTATAAACCTGTTAGGCTCACATCAGTGGTTGGAAAGTTGTTGGAATCGATTGTAGGGATGAGATTACAGAGTACCTGGAGGCACATGACAAGATAGGCCAAAGCCAGCATGGTTTTCTGAAAGGAAAATGCTGCCTGACAAAGCTACTGCAATTCTTTGAGGAACTTACAAGCAGGGTAGACAAAGGAGATGCAGTAGATGTGCTGTACTTGCCTTTTCAGAAGACCTTTGGCAAGGTGCCACACATGAGGCTGCTTAGCAAGAAGAGCTCATGGAATCACAGGGAAGCTACTAACATGGGTGGAGTATTGGCAGATTGGCAGAAAACAGAAAGTGGTAATAAAGGGATCCTATTCTGGCTGGCTGCCAGTTACCAGTGGAGTTCCACAGGGGTCGGTGTTGGGACCGCTGCTTTTTACGATGTTGTCAATGATTTGGACTATGGGATTAATGGATTTGTGGCTAAATTTGCAGATGAAACAAAGATAGGTGGAGGAGCGGGTAGTGTTGAGGAAACAGAGCCTGCAGAGAGACTTAGATAGTTTAGGGAAATGGGCAAAGAAGTGGCAAATGAAATACAAAATTGGATAGTGGACTGTCATGCACTTTGGTAGAACAAATAAACAGGCAGACTATTATTTAGATAGGCAGAGAATTCAAAATGAAGAGATGCAAAGGGTTTTGGGAGACTGTGTTCAAGATACCCTAAAGGTTAACCTCCAGGTTGAGTCAGTGGTGCAGAAGCCAAATGCAATGTTGACATGCATGTCTATAAGTATAGAATTTAAGAGCAGGGATGTGATGTTGAAGTTCTATAAGGCACCTGTAAGACCACACTTGGAGTATTGTGTGCAGTTTAGGGCTCCTTATTTTAGAAATGATATACTGACATTGGAGAGGGTTCAGAGAAGATTCATAAGAATGATTCTAGGAATGAAAGGGTTGCTGTATGGGGAACATCTGGCAGCTCTTGGGCTGTATTCCCTGGAGTTCAGGAGAATGAGGGGAGGATCTCATAGAAACATTCTGAATGTTAAAAGGCCTGAATGGATTAGATACGGCAAAGTTATTTCCCATGGTAGGGGATTCCAGGACAAGAGGGCACGACTTCAGGATTGAAGGACGTCCATTTAGAACTGAGATGTGGAGAAATTACTTTAGTCAGAGGGTGGTAATTCTGTGGAATTTGTTGTCACAATCAGCTGTGGAGGCTAAGTCATTGGGTGTATTCAAGGCAGAGATAGGTTCTTGATTAGCCAGGGCATTAAAGAGTATGGGGTGAAGGCAGGGGAGTGGGGATGACTGGAAGAACTGGATCAGCCCATGATTGAATGGCGGAGCAGACTCGATGGGCCAAATGACCTACTTCTGCTCCTATATCTTATGGTCTTTTGCTTTTATGATGTCCTTGACTTATTTTGTCATCCATGGTTGCATCATTCTGCCTTTAGAATGCTATTTCATCTTTGGGATGTATCTTTCCTGTACCTTCTAAATTATTCCTAGAAATTCCAGCCATTAGTGTTCTGCTGACATCACTGATAGTGTTCCCTTCCAATCAGCTTTGGCAAGTCCCTTTCTAACGCCTCTGTAATTCCCTTTACTCCATGGGAATCACCTCAGACAGTTGAGGAAGTTTGGTATGGGCCCCCAAATCCTACAGGGGCACAATTGAGAGCATCCTGATTGGCTGCATCATTGTCTAGTTTTGGAACTCTACCTCCCTTAATCGCAGGACTCTGCAGAGAGTGATGCGGACAGCCCAGCGCATCTGTAGTTGTGAACTTTCCATGATTCAGAACAGGGGTGTAGAAAGGGCCCGTAGGATCATTGGGGTCCCAAGGCATCCCAACTACAATCTATTCTAGCTGCTACCATCTGGGAAGCGGTACTGCAGCATAAAAGCCTGGACCAACAGGTTTGGGGACAGCTTCAGACTGATGAACTCACACTGATTTGAGGGTACTCTATATTACATTGACTGTTCTATTTATTATAAACAATTATAAATAACTATGATTGCACATTTAGATAGAGACATAATGTAGGGGTTTTTACTCCTCATGTATGTGAAGGATGTAAGAAATAGCCAATACAGTTTAGCTTCTCCTTCTCAAAACTTCAAAATGGAGTTCTCAGATGAATTAACAATTGTTTGCAATAATTCTTGAAGTTCAGCAGCACTTATTTTGCTTCACTGAAAATAAATCTTTCGGTAAAATTTATGTATTTTGCCTAAAAGATTTTCCTTTGTCTTTAAAGCACTGTTGAAGCTGAAATCTCAATCAGGAATGTGTGCAAAGATGACTAAATTTGTACAAACTGTCTGCCTGCCTCTGAAATACCAAAGACTTGCTGATGGCACCCAATGTGAAATTTCTGGTTATGGTATGGAAAGTGCATGTAAGTTTAAAATTCTGAATAACTATCTAGCAGCAATAATTTCACTTTCAGTAGATAAAATGGGTAAATAAGCCATATGGCATACTTGCCATCATTAGTCAGTGTGCTGGGTGTAAAAGCTATTAAAGCTATAAACTTTGGTTATGCCACATGTGCAGTATTCTTTGCAGTTCTGGTCACTACATTACAGGATAGATGTGAAGGTTTTTGGAGACCATGTAGAAGAGGTTCATCAAGATATTGTCAGGATTAAAGAGTATCCTAGATAAACTAGAATTGTTTCCTCTCAAGCATAATATAGAACAGTACAACACATGAATAGACCCTTTGGTCCATGTTGTGCCAAACCAATTCAGCTAATGACACTTAATTAAACTAATTCTTTCTGCCTGCACATGGTCCATATCCATCCATTCTCTGCATATTCAAGTATCAATCTAAAAGCCTCTTAAATATTTCTAATTCATAATTGTCCCCACCCTGGCAGCACATTTCAGGCACCACATTTTTTTGAAGAATTGCCCCACACATCATCTTTAAACATTATGCTTCTCAATGGACATTAACACCCTGTTGTATTAAAGTATTACTGTATAGCCCTGAGGAAATATGGTGACTGTCTTTCCATGCCTCTCTCAATTTTATAACCTTCTTTCAGGTCATCTCTCAGCCTCTGCTGCTTGAGTAAAGGGCCCAGGTTTGTCTAACATCTTGTTATAGCACATTCTCCAATCTAGGCAGCATACTGATGAGCCTGTTCACTGCCCTCAAAAGCCTCCATGTACTTCCTGGAACGGGACAAACAGAATTAAATGCAATACTCCAGATGCAGCCTAACCAAAGTTCTATAAAGTTGCAACATAATTTCCTGACTCTTGAATTCAATGTGTTTACTAATAAAGGCAAGTATGTCTGTAACGAAAATTATTTTAAAATTCATTCTGCGTTCTTTCCTTATTCAGCTTAGGGTATTCACATATGTATTCACAAACAAAGGAAACACTTCACATATGTAAAACCACAAGAAAACACTTCTTAAGAACTTCCATTTTATTTTAGCATATACCAAGGAAGAATCACATTTACCATAGATTCCGGACTACAGAGCGCACCTGATTAAAAGCCGCTGGCTCTAATTTTAGAAATAAAATCAATTTTTTAATTGTACAGGCCGCACCAGATTTTAGGCCGCACCGGATTTTCGGCCGCAGGTGTCCCACGTTGTAATATGAGATATTTACACAGAAAGATATTACACGTGAGGATTTTTTAACTTTTAATTAAATCCATATGGTAACAAAAACAAATACATATTGCAAATGCTTTTTTTCGAACCGTGCCCGTAACGCGGCTACTTTTAAATATACGTTGCGTATACTTCTTTACTGAACAACATTCCAATATCTCCTAACGACTGGTAAAAAATATATATACTGCAGCCTACCAGGAAAAGTTATTGATCGCCTTTAACTTAAAAGCAGCGTTCGCTCAGATCCAAAGCCGCTCGCGTAATGCGCTCCCTCCCTCCGTCCCGTTTTATCGCAAACTGGCATTTTTCCCACAAGACGCGGCGAAACCGGGTGTGACGTCATAGCATCCCGCGATGTAGTACAGAAAACAAATATAGTTAAAACTCTTCTAACTTTAACTAGAAAATGAATTACTAAGCGAAAATATTATCAACTAAATAACTGCCATAAAGGCAGCACAATGCTTTTCTTCGAGTGTTTTCCATGTTGATGAGGGTGAGTACAAATGACTGATTTACAATAATTTAATTGTGAAAGTGCGCTTGATTTATCGTACAATTTCATTGGACCTCTGTGAACTACTCATCAATTTTATTGGTCTACTGTTATGAGGCAAAATGTTTACGAGGCGGCATGAAAAAAATCATGTATTAGCCGCTCCGTTTTAAAGGCCGCAAAGTTCAAAGCTGTTCAAAATGTGGGAAAAAAGTAGCGGCTTAAAATCCGGAATCTACGGTAACTCTTTCTTTAGTGTCATGCACCTTTTCCATCCAATTGACTTGTGCATTCTTTTTCAGGGACTTAGAGACTTGGCTCCCAAAATCCCTCTATTTTTAACACTTAAGGATTCTATTGTTAATTGTTTACTGTCTCTTTACATTTGATCTGCTTAAGTGCAACACCTCACATTTGTCTCAATTTAGGCTCCTTCTGCCTTTTTGCTGCCCACATATGCACCTGATCAATATCCCATTGTATTATTTGACAATCTTCTACACTAGTCACAATGCCACTAATCTTTGTATAAACTGTAGAATTTGAGGGGCAACCTGATTCCAAGTCTACAAAATTCTGAGAGGCAGAAATACTCAGATTGTAAATGTCAAATACTTGAGTTCATAGAGAGAGGGGAAAGTTTATGGAGATTTACTAGGGAAGTTTTATTTTAGATAGACAGGGTGGTAGGTGCCTTGAACACACATCCAGGACTAGTAATGTAAGAAGATGGAATAACAACATTTAAGAGGCATCTAGATGGATATCTGCATGCAAGTGGTATATAGACCAATGGTATACAGATAGGATTAGTTTCGATTTGTGTGGTCAACATGGACATCCTGGGCTGAAGGTTTTGTTCCTGTACTGAACTATTCTGTTCCATGTTGCAATTCTTTTCATTGAATAAAAATCTTTAGATTTGTTTTCACTATTATTAAAATAGTAGACGAGTCAAAAGTACCACTAAATGCACGTGATTGTTGATAAAACATAGAAAGGTAAAACACAGTACATGCCTTTTTAGCCCATCACACCATGGTGTGTTGGCCTATACAAAACTACTGCATGATTAATCTAACCCCTCCCTCCTACATACCCAGTGTCCTTTATTTCTTTTTCATCCAAATGACTATTTAAGAGTCTTCTAAATTCCCCATGTATTAGCCTTAACCAACACCCATAAGTATTCCAGACACCCACTACTGTGTGTGTGTGTGTACACATACATATTAGTTGCAACAGTACCTCACGGCTGTTGAATACAATCTCCCAAATATTGAAGGTCAATACACCATAAGCCGTCTTAACTACCCTTTTAAAGCAACTGAGGAATCTGTGGACATGGACCCAAAGATCTGTATGTCTGCTTACTCTGCTAAGAATCCTGTCATTCACTCTGTGCTCTGCCTTCCAAGTCAACCTTCCAAAGTATATCACTTCACATTTTTCCAAATTGAACTCCATCTTTCACCTCTTAGCCTAGCTCCGCATCCATCCAATGCCCCATTGTAACCTCTACAACCTTCTACACTATCCACAACAGCACCAACCTTCCTGTCATCTGAAAAGTTACTAATCCACCCTTCCATTTCCTCATCTAGAAAGAACAGGGTTTCCAAAACAAATCACTGGTCACTGACTTCCAGGCAGAATATGCTCAATCTACAATCACCCTCTACCTTCTATGAGCAAGTAAATACTAAATCAACACAGCAAAGGCTCCCTGTGCTGTACTTTTCCATGCTTGCATGAACTCAGCAAGCCAGGCAGCATCTGTGGAGCAGAATGAACAGCTGATGTTTTTGGCTGAGACCTACCTTCATCAATTTGTTTTATCACTTCCTTGGAAAAGTCCATCAGGTTCATGAAGCACAATCTGCCTCTCAAAAAGACATTCTGATTGTTCCTAATAAAGCTATGTAAATCTTAACAAGCTTCATTATTTTGCCCACCCACCAGTGGCATAAGATTCACCAGTCAATAATTCCCAGAATTATTCCTATTGCAATATATCATTCTTCAATTCTCTACCAGTCTTGTGGCTAATAAGGACATAAAGATAATCATCAACACCCCAGCAATCTCTTCCCCTGCTTCCCATAGTAACCAGGAAGTCGTGTGTCAAAATTGTGTCAGAATTTGGAGCTCATTGGGTAGTGTCCCTCTATCACTGACTAAGTACAGCCCATTGTCAAAAATTGAAAAGGCATCAGGTGAGTTTAGGGAGCTAGGTGCCAAGTTAAAGGACAGGACCTCCAAGATAGCAATCCCAGGATTGCTACCAGTGCCACATGCAGGTGGGTTTAGAAATAGTAAGATAGTGCAGATCAACACATGGCTGAAGACATGGTGCAGGGCTTCAGATTTATAGATAATTGGGCAGTTTTCCAGGGAAGGTGGGACCTGTTCCGGTGGGACGGTTTACATCTGAACTGGAGGAGGACAAATATTCTTGCAGGTAGGTTTGCTAGAGAGGCTCCAGTGGATTTAAACTAGATATGAGGGGGGAGGGGAACCAGAGTGTAGGAACAGATGTATGGGAGAAGGAAGAAAAAGAAGACAGTAAAGTTCATTGTACTGTTAGAGATAAACAGAGAGGAAGAGGTAGAGAATTTCTTAAATGCATTTATTTTAATGCTAGGAGCATTGTAAGAAAGGTGGATGAGCTTAGAGCAAGGATTGATACCTGGAAATATGATGTTGTATCTATTAGTGAAACATGGTTGCAGGAGGGGTGTGATTGGCAACTAAATATTCCTGGATTTCATTGCTTCAGGTGTGATAGAGTCGGAGGGACAAGGGGGGAGGTGTTGCATTGCTCGTCAGAGAAAATATTACAGTGGTGCTCTGGCAGGATAGATTAGAGAGCTCGTCTAGGGAGACTATTTGGGTGGAATTGAGGAATGGGAAAGGAGTAGTAACACTTATCGGGGTGTATTATAGACCACCTAATGGGGAGCGAGAATTGGAGGAGCAAATTTGCAAGGAGATAGCAGATATTTGTAGTAAGCACAGGGATGTGATTGTGGGAGATTTTAATTTTCCACACAGAGACTGGGAAGCCCATACTGTAAAAGGGATGGATGGTTTGGAGTTTGTAAAATGTGTGCAGGATAGTTTTTTGCAGCAATATATAGAGGAACCAACTAGAGAAGGGGCAGTGTTGGACCTTCTGTTAGGGAATGAAATAGGTCAGGTGACGGAGGTATGTGATGGGAAGCACTTTGGGTCCAGTGATCACAATGCCATTAGTTTCAATATAATTATGGAGAAGGATAGGACTGGACCCAGGGTTGAGATTTTTGATTGGAGAAAGGCTAACTTTGAGGAGATGCGAAAGGATTTAGGAGTGGATTGGGACAATTTGTTTTAATGGAAGGATGTAATAGAGAAATGGCAGTCATTTAAAGGTGAAATTTTGAGGGTACAGAATCTTTATGTTTCTGTTAGGTTGAAAGGAAAGGTTAAAAGTTTGAGAGAGCCATGGTTTTCAAGGGATACTGTAAACTTGGTTAGGAAAAAGAGAGATATCTACAATAAATATAGGCAGCATGGAGTAAATGAGGTGCTCAAGGAATATAAAGAATGTAAGAAGAATCTTAAGAAAGAAATTAGAAAAGCTAAAAGATACGAAGTTGCTTTGGCAAGTAAGGTGAAAATAAATCCGAAGGGTTTCTACAGTTATATTAATAGCAAAAGGATAGTGAGGGATAAAATTGGTCCCTTAGAGAATCAGAGTGGACAGCCATGTGTGGAGCTGAAAGAGATGGGGGAGATTTTGAACAATTTCTTTTCTTCTGTATTCGCTAAGGAGAAGGATATTGAATTGTGTAAGGTAAGGGAATCAAGTAGGGAAGTTATGGAAACTATGACGATTAAAGAGGAGGAAGTACTGGCGCTTTTAAGGAATATAAAAGTGGATAAATCTCCAGGTCCTGGCAGGATATTCCCTAGGACCTTGAGGGAGGTTAGTGTAGAAATAGCAGGGGCTCTGACAGAAATATTTCATATGTCATTAGAAACGGGGATGGTGCCAGAAGATTGGCGTATTGCTCATGTGGTTCCATTGCTTAAAAAGGGTTCTAAGAGTAAACCTAGCAATTATAGGCCTGTCAGTTTGACGTCAGTGGTGGGTAAATTAATGGAATGTATTCATAGAGATGGTATATATAATTATCTGGATAGACAGGGTCTGATTAGGAACAGTCAACATGGATTTGTGCGTGGAAGGTCATGTTTGACAAATCTTATTGAATTTTTTGAAGAGGTTACGAGGAAAGTTGACGAGGGTAAAGCAGTGGATGTTGTCTATATGGACTTCAGTAAGGCCTTTGACAAGGTTCCACATGGGAGGTTAGTTAGGAAGGTTCAATTGTTAGGTATTAATATTGAAGTAGTAAAATGGATTCAACAGTAGCTGGATGGGAGATGCCAGAGAGTAGTAGTGGTTGGAGCCCGGTGACTAGTGGTGTGCCTCAGGGATCTGTACTGGGTCTAATGTTGTTTGTCATATACATTAATGATCTTGATGATGGGGTGGTAAATTGGATTAGTAAGTATGCAGATGATACTAAGATAGGTGGCGTTGTGGATAATGAAGTAGGTTTTCAAAGCTTGCAGAGAGATTTAGGCCAGTTAGAAGAGTGGGCTGAGCGATGGCAGATGGAGTTTAATGCTGATAAGTGTGAGGTGCTACATTTTGGTAGGAATAATCCAAATAGGACATACATGGTAAATGGTAGGGCATTGAAGAATTCAGTAGAACAGAGTGATCTAGGAATAATGGTGCATAGTTCCCTGAAGGTGGAATCTCATGTGGATAGGGTGGTGAAGAAAGCTTTTGGTATGGTGGCCTTTATAAATCAGATCATTGAGTATAGGAGTTGGGATGTAATGTTAAAATTGTACAAGGTATTGGTACGGCCGAATTTGGAGTATTGGGTTCTGGTCACCGAATTATAGGAAAGATGTCAACAAAATAGAGAGAGTACAGAGAAGATTTACTAGAATGTTACCTAGGTTTCAGCACCTAAGTTACAGGGAAAGGTTGAACAAGTTAGGTCTTTATTCTTTGGAGCATAGAAGGTTGAAGGGGGACTTGATAGAGGTATTTAAAATTACGAGGGAGATAGACAGAGTTGACGTGGTTAGGCTTTTTCCATTGAGAGTAGGGGAGATTCAAACAAGAGGACATGAGTTGAGAGCGGCCAAAAGTTTAAGGGTAACACAAGGGGGAATTTCTTTACTCAGAGACTGGTAGCTGTGTAGAATGAGCTTCCAGTAGAAGTGGTAGAGCCAGGTTTGGTATTGTCATTTAAAGTAAAATTGGATAGGTATATGGACAGGAAAGGAATGGCGGGTTATGGGCTGAGTGTGGGTCAGTGGGACTAGATGAGAGTAAGCATTCAGCACGGACTAGAAGGGCCGAGATGGCCTGTTTCTGTGCTGCAATTGTTATATGGTTTATATGGTCAAACCAAGCTGTGTATTTTTTTTTTAATAGTTTCGCCTTTCTTCTCCAAATTCTTGAAAGAGGCAAAAGTGCACATACTTTCACAGCAATTATGCAGGTCCTCTCAGTACTACGGAAAGAAGCTGACTGACAACATGTTGTGTGCTGCTCACCCTGAATGGACTGCAGATTCTTGTCAAGTAAGTAAATGGAAGAAAGATTATTTGTTTTCTTATGAAAATCTATGAATCTGAGGAACACTTCAAAATATTAGCAATAAACTGTGACTTGTAATACTTTTTTGACAACTGCAATCAGATTTTACCTAGAAAGTATATCTGCATGCAAAGTGCATATCATTTGGCTTAAGACTAGGAGAAAGTACAATACCTGTCTATATAAAAAAATATTACGATTTATCACATTTCTGAAAAATACCTAAAAAGCATTGGCATACAATATTTGCTTCCAAGTGCAATGATATTAAATATTGCCAGTAAAAGGTAAAATTATCATGTGATATTTTAATCCAAGGTTCTTCTAGAAGTCAGGAATGAGACATAAAATTTACTGCTTCATGATCATTTTATTAAGAGTCGATGGAACAAATAGTGACTGGTTTACTAGTTGGAATAAGAGAAACTAAAATTAGCCTGACCTCAGTGGTTGGGAAGATGTTAGTCAATTGTTAAGGATGAGGTGATGGAGTACTTGGTGACACAGGACAAAATAGGACAAAATCAGTATGGTTTCCTTCAGGGAAAATCCAGTCTGACGAACCTGTTAGAATTCTTTGAGGAGATTACAAGTAGGATAGATAAAGGGGATGCAGTGGATGTTGTATATTTGGACTTTCAGAAGGCCTTTGACAAGGTGCCACACAAAAGGCTGCTACCAAGTTAAGCGCCCATGGTATTACAGGAAAGTTACTAACATGGTTCGAGCATTGGTTGATAGTTAGGAGGCAGCGAGTGGGAATAAAAGGATCCTTTCCTGGCCAGTGACTAGTGGTGTTCCACAGTGGTCGGTGTTAGAACCACTTCTTTTTATGCTGTATATAAATGGTTTAGATGATGGAATAGATGGCTTTGTTGCCACATTTGCAGATGATATGAAGATTGGTGGATGGGCAGGTAGAGTGGAGGGAACAGGTAGGCTGCAAAAGGACTTAGATTAGGAGAATGAACAAGAAAGTGGCAAATGAAATATAATATTGGAAAATGCATGGTCATGCACTTTGGTAGTCGAAATAAATGTGTGGACTATTTTCTAAATGGGGAGAAAATCCAGGAATCTGAGATACAGAGGAACTTGGGAGCCCTTGTGCAGAACAGCCTGAAGGTTAACTTGCAGGTTGAGTTGGTGATGATGAAGGCAAATGCCGTGTTGACATTTCATTTCAAGAGGTCTAGAATACAAAAGCAAGGATGTGATGCTGAAGCTTATAAGGCACTGGTGAAGCCTCACCTTGAGGTATTGTGACAGCTTTGGGCCCCTCATCTTTAAAAAGATGGGCTGGCATTGGAGAGGGTACAGAGGA